>NC_068301.1:3205601-3420601 GCF_025860055.1 Xyrauchen texanus | reverse complement strand
ATCCATAAGACTCCAGTGGTTAAATCCATGTCATCTGAAGAACTATGATAGGTGTGGGTGTGAAACAGTTCAACATTTATGTCCTTTTCTTTACTATAAATGTACAGTTTCACGTTTTTGGTGATTCGCATTCTTTGTGCATCTAGTCATGGAGGAGAAGTTATAGTAAAAAAGGGCTTAAATATTCATCGGTTTCTAACACACCTATCATATCGCTTCTTAAGACATGGATTAAACCACTGGAGTCTAATTAATTACTTTTATGCTCCCTTAATGGGGTCACACGGCGGTTTGGCGGACCACATGGAGCGTCCTAAAATTCAAAACTATTATTTTCTATGAATGTACACACACCGCCGCTGCTCACCGTCTGTCAGTGGCACCCAGCAACAACTCCGGAGTTTGCTCAAATACACGCCGTGCCAAGGAGTGCGACTCGCAAAGTTGATATATTGTGTATATGCATCTTTTTCATATCGCCTACACAGTGTCATTTCAGTTCTAGGATGTCTTTTTGTGGTTTTACAGCTTGAATGGATCTTCTTCAATGCTACACTCACATACATTTCATAATAAACGTTGTCATTTCTAGTCGTTCAGTTTGCACAGTTACACCAGTTTAATACACTACCCTGCACACTCATCAACGTTGTTTTGTTCATTCTTGAAGAAGGGAAAAACCTTGGTAACTTTCGAAGTGTACTCTCTGCCACCTGAACCACATTGACGTGATACCCGTGCCTTGTCCTACCCACGATGACCTGTTATGTAACATAATGGGACCATCTATTATGTGCTTATGAGTTTCAAATTTCTGGTCACCATTCACTTGCATTGTGTGGACCAACAGAGCTGAAATATGTTTCTATCGGGAAGACACACGCAGACTTGAGTGAGGTTTAAGATGCCATTTATTTGATGAATGTAAAACAGAAATGTAATGTCTCTCTTTAGTGTAGGCCCCGTCTGGCGGTCCGAAGATGTTGTCCTCAGAACCCTCATATCCTGCCGGAGATAGGTGGCAGGGGCGTGTAGCCTACCCCCATGCGGGACAGGGCTCGACAGGTGGTGGTGGGGTGGTGGAGGTTGCCGTGTTAGCACACTGAAACAGTAATGTTATAGATAGTGAGCAGACTTATAAAGCAATGGCTTACATGTGATTGGCTAGGAGTTGCCTAGCTAATGATGCGATGATGTACAGCTGCTAGTCTTTCCTCTAGAACTACGCTGCGCTTACATTTCTAAAAATCTTAATTTGTGTTCAGCAGAAGAAGGAAAGTCTTAAACATCTGGGATGGCATGAGGGTGTGTAAACTGATGAGAGAAAGTTAATTTGGGTGAACTGTCCCTTTAAAATGTATAGCAATGGACTGGACGCTTTACACTTATTACATAACTTTCATTGAACACATTAACATTACTTAAATGACTGAAATTATTTATGTCATTATTTAAGAGATTACAAATGTTCTTAAGATGTTTTATCAGTTGTCAATGAACCGCCTGGTTTCTCTTACAAGTGACCACTAGAAACTTGGTCGTTTCCATGGAAACGGGACACTATTTGCACGAATTTGCAAAAGAAAAGGCGCTGAAGTGTAGTGCAGTGTTTGGGGAATGTTATATTTGGTGTTTCTCGGTAATAGAAGTCTCATTTCTTTAGCCTTTCAGTACGCCAGGAAACAGAGCAAACATGACAGAGCGACCTTTTGTCAAGCACCTCTCCTCTTCATTGCGGACCTCGGCATCAAATGGCACAGTTCAGGTCCGAGAGGGCGTGTGGACTTCCCTCAAGTGGGTTTCACTGAATTTGTAAAATAGATTTTGTCTACATCAGAAGGCATGAAAGCGGACACACTCTGGGTCGAATTAAGAGATTGTTAAAACAGCAGAAATGGGATCATGGACTCTTGCCAAAGAGGATCTAACTTCATGTTGCTCATTGGATTACTAAATTGAATTTGGTGATCCACGCGACCTGGAGAGGTGGAGAAAATTGCCCACCTTCTCAAGACCACCAGCCCACTTTACTCTATAGGGATACATGCATGGAGTCTGTGGGATGTGAAACTGTTTAACCATAGTGCATCCTCTATTTTAGACACCTTTGTGTAGAAATATGGATATCCAAAGGTCACTTCTGAATCCAACTACGTTTGATTTGGTCAGTGATGTGAACTTCATGGAGTTGATGCCAAACATGCACAACACCGACTGTCATGGATGGTCCCAGGACTTGACTTCCATTCACGCGCTTGACATCTCAACGCCCCGATCCAACGACTTTTGCACGCTGTCATCGACCGCCACATCTCCGGTGATCACCGGTACTGGGAAATCTAAGCGGAAACGGGTGATCAGCACCGTCCAGCGGCAGGCTGCCAATATCCGAGAGCGCAAGCGGATGTTCAGCCTAAACGAAGCGTTTGACCTGTTGCGCCGGAAGGTTCCCAAGTTCACGTATGAGAAGAGACTCTCACGGATAGAGACTCTGCGTCTGGCCATCGTCTATATCAACTTCATGATGGAGATGTTAAAAGACAATTAAGCGTGCATGCATTATCATGTTTAGACGAACATTTATTGAGGTACTTAAAAATGTTATTATGGAAAAATATTATTATTATTATTATTTTATCATTTTATTGTTATAGTTGACTTAATGATGGCTCATTTGAAACACGAGTTGTCATAATGCTATTACAATTTGTACACCAAAAAGGAGTTTATTTGGCCTATATAAAAATTTTACAAATTTTCAAGAATAAATGCACATTTTATGTTCAGGTGTGGCTTATTCAAGATTATATGTATATTTACACTGGCAGCCAAAAGTTTGGAATAATGTACAGATTTTGCTCTCATGGAAAGAAATTAGTACTTTTATTCACCAAAGTGGCATTCAACTGATCACAATGTACAGTCAGGACATTAATAACATGAAAATGTACTATTACAATAAACTTCAAATAGTTGATCCTTTACGTGCAGCGATAACAGCTTTGCAGATCCTTGTTATTCCAGCTGTCAGTTTGTCCAGATACTCCGGTGACCTTTGACCCCACACTTCCTGTAGCACTTGCCATAGATGTGACTGTCTTGTCGGGCACTTCTCACGCACCTTACAGTCTAACTGATCCCACAAAAGCTCAATGGGGCTCAGATCCGTAACACTCTTTTCCAATTATCTGTTGTCCAATGTCAATGCCACTCGAACCTTTTCTTTTTGTTTTTCTGTTTCAAAAGTGTCTTTTTCTTTGCAGTTCTTCCCATAAGTCCTCCTGAGTCTTCTCTTTACTGTTGTACATGAAACTGGTGTTGAGCGGGTAGAATTCAATGAAGCTGTCAGCGGAGGACATGTGAGGCATCTATTTCTCAAACTAGAGACTCTGATGTACTTATCCTCTTGTTTAGTTGCACATCTGGTCTTCCACATCTCTTTCTGTCCTTGTTAGAGACAGTTGTACTTTATCTTTAAAGACTATAGTTACACCTTTAGATGAAATCTTCAGTTTTTTGGCAATTTCAAGCATTGTAAAGCCTTCATTCCTCAAAACAATGATTGACTGACGAGTTTCTAGAGAAAGCTGTTTCTTGCCATTTTTGACCTAATATTGACCTTAAGACATGCCAGTCTGTTGCATACTGTGACAACTCAAAAACAAACACAAAGACAATGTTCAGCTTCATTTAACAAACCAAATAGTTTTCAGCTGTGTTTGATATAATGGCAAGTGATTTTCTAGAACCAAATGATCACTTTATCATGATTACTCAAGGATAAGGTGTTTCGAAGTTGTATATTTTATTTTAGGTGTGTTCTATTATATTTAAGGCTATTTTATTATATTTTTAATGATAACAAATATCATCAAAAATGACTTTTTTCAGATAGTGATGGTGCTGTTTTGTACATCAGTAAAGTCCCGACTATACTTTGTGATCTGTTGAATGCCACTTTGATGCTTTCAAAGAACCCTTAAGTTTATCAGAACTCAACTTGTATTGCATGAATGTTTTTCTGCTGAACAGTTGATGACATCTAAGAGTATAGTTGAGTACAACAGGGCTAAAGGCCCCCATGGTAAAAGGCACTTTTGATTTCATTTTCTCCCAAAAACATGAAAAAGCAACAAAAACTACCTCAGTGATTTCCCTGACACCTGTTTGTCACTATGCACTATGCACTAGGATTTTACCCCACATGTGGGATTCCTTTACCCCATGTAAAAGCCTCCCTCGCCACCTTAAAATAACAATAATAATAATAATACTTTTAACTAAAACAGCCTTCTTTTCACACAAACTGTTGCTTCATCAATAATTCAGTAATGATTATAATTTTCCTGGAAGCCCTGTTGTACACTACCTTTGTTTGCCCTACAAGGGCATTTTAACATATTGTTAATCATCTTAGTTTTATTGGAAACTGTGACGACCAGTTGCTTTTTAAGTTAGGATCAATTTTATACATTGCAATCGTTTGTATCACGGTCAGCTGCTCATGCAGGTGTATACTAGATCATTTGTGTGGATGTGTTTCAGGACCCTGGACACTTTTTACAGGTGCACCGACTTGGCAAACTGTTAAGATGAACAAAAACCTGTAAATCTGGACACTTTAGAAGCACCAAAGACGTCTCCAATCGACAAAAACAGTAAGAGCAGGTTTGTTAGAGAGAGAAAAAACACGTGGCTTTGATCATTTCTATAGGCCAAATGTCAAATAAAATCACAGCAAATATGGGCATTCCTCGATGCATTTATGGTGAATCCTGAAGCCACAGATGCGCTTTTACGCACGGTGACACTGAGTCATGGATAAGTTTAATCAGTGCGCCCCCTTGCGGAATCTTTCAACTTAAAAGGGAAGCGTGAGATCCCCACTGTCCTTTGACATCCAGGAGCCTTTCAGTGGATAACATTTGAATGCACAATGCTGGAATATTATGTAACATGTACAGAAACTTAGGTAAGACCACTCGTGTCATTCAGACATTGCAGAGACTTTGGATCCACGTGAAAGCAAACGGACAGTTTTTGTGTGTTTGTGTTGGAGAGATGAGGCCACACAGTTTGCGCGCGACCCGTCGCGTATGAAAACGCTTCAGAGGGGAAACCTGACGCTGCAATAACACTAAAACAGACATGCATTTCAGAACATGTTCAAATAAACAATGAGCTTAGCCAAGCCAGATTCGCTCTTTTCTTTTACAGATGGATTTCAGCCCACTGGCTGAGAATAATGAACAGTTCTTCATAAGTGCCAGTGTGCAAATTGGCTGTAAATGATATTAATACCATAACTGCATTGCTGACATGTTATGCATTACGACTGACACAAGAAAACCCCTTAATCCTAGACTAATTCAACGTTTAACTTTTTACGCATGCGTGTTGTGTTTCCGGTTTTTGAATGTTTAGATATTTCGTGTTTCAGTATTTTTCTTGGATCATATAGCACGCCATGAAGCATGTTTTATACTTTATAATACACATTATGCATTTAAAACACAAAATAAATATTAAATTTCTATTCATTCTGTTCTATACATAAACATCAGCATTTGCCGTAAGACTACATCATGAGTCTGATTATTTCATTATTGAATGACTCATTTAAAAATGAATCATGAAACTTGGCAAAATAGACAATGTTTCAATATTGAGTGTTTAAATATTGTTGTTGGAACATACTGCTAAGTTTTGGCATAATGGCATTTTTTTATGTTTGATGTTTCTTGAGGTTCGGTTCGATTCGATTCGATTCGATTCCAAATGTTTTTAATGACAAAACAATACCATCAATACAAGACTATGTAAGACTAAATGACATCAGTGTGTATGTTGTGTTGTGTGACAGCATTATTATTATTATTTGTTGCATTTTTGAAGTTGTATATTTTATTTTAGGTGTGTTCTATTATATTGAAGGCTATTTTATTATATTTTGAATGATAACAAATATCATCAATACAAGACCATGTCGTCAGTGTGTACAGTATGTTGTGTGATTAAACTGTTGTTATTTATTTTTTTGCATTTTTTTATGTTATATATTTTATTTCGATTGGATTGTACTCTATTCTGTTCTATTTAATTCTATTCTATTCTTTTTATAATGACAAAACTTCATCAATGCAAGCAAATGTTATCAGTGTGTATGTTGTGTTATGTGACAGCATTATTATTATTGTTATTATTATTATTTGTTGCATTTGTTTAGGTTTTATATTTTATTTTAGGTGCATTCTATTATATTGAAGGATATTCTATTATACTTGTGTTATTCCATTGTTTTACCTTTTTTTTTTGTTTTGTTGCTTTTTTGCATTTTTTTATTTATTTTTATGCATTTTTTTACGTTTTATATTTTCTTTCGATTGGATTCTATTCTATTCTATAACACTATATTATTTTATTATATATATGTTATATTTATATTCTTTTATTATTACACTATGTATGATAGGATTCCATTCTATTCTATAACACTATATTATATTATTGTTGTCATGACAACGACATTATCCATGGAAGACTATGTACAACTAAATGTCATCAGTGTGTCTGTTGTGTTTAGTTGCTTGAAAAAGTTGAAAGAATGGCTTCTTGTATAACCAAAAACTTTTGGATCACCCTCCTCTCCCTCATCTCTCTTACGTCACGCATCATCTTGTCCAATCACAGGTCCCCCCATAAAGTTTGCGTCTTCCAGACTATAAGAGCCCCCAAACTTTCCTTCAAGTTTGAGAAACACCTCCGTGACGCACAAAGAGAAACCCCGAGATATTGAGAGACAGGGACACAAAATCACTGCTTTGGACCCCATTCAGGTGGAGTGGGAATTTTGGGAGTTGAATCACTTAATAATAGGTGATGTTTGAGGAAGAGGCGATGCATGAGGAGTCCAGCTCCCCGGAGTCTCCACTGGACAGTTTGGGAAACAGCGAAGAAGAGCTCAACAGACGACCGCCGAAAAGAAGCGGCAGGAAAAGACGACCGAGCAGGAAAAACGGCGAGGATTCGGACAGTCCGACGCCCGGGAAGCGAAGCAAAAAGTGCAACAGCAGCAGCAGCAGCAGCCCGGAGTCTCTGGAGGACCTGCAGACGCAGCGCGTCATGGCGAACGTGCGCGAGCGTCAGAGGACTCAGTCTCTGAACGACGCGTTCGCATCCTTGCGCAAAATCATCCCGACGTTACCTTCCGATAAACTGAGCAAGATACAGACTCTCAAACTCGCGGCCCGGTACATCGATTTCCTCTGTCAGGTTTTGCAAAGCGACGAACTGGACTCGAAAATGTCCAGCTGCAGTTATGTGGCGCACGAGAGACTCAGTTATGCGTTTTCCGTGTGGAGAATGGAGGGCGCGTGGTCCATGTCAACATCCCACTGATGCATGGATGCACTTGTGTAGTGCAGCACGGTATGCAATGCACAACGTCATGCATTTCAAATGTATTCTCTCTCCAACATGGCCAAACGGCCTAAGGAGTGTTCCAGAGGGTGAAGAATTGAAAGGCTGATAAGAATAAGAAGAATAATAATAAGATTTCTGCACTACCTGTCAAAAGTCTGGACACACTAAATGTGTTTAACGTGATCTTAAAAAAACTTCTCAATCTCGTGAAGGGAAAACATTCAACAGGTGTCCAGCATACATGCATGAAACTCCTTCAATGCTGTTTAAAATGCATCCCAAAGTACTTCTATTTAGCACTAAAAATGGTTTGGAATCTGGTTACTGGTTTGCCCAATTATTTGGCAATTTTTAATGCATATTTTGAATATTTGGTATATTTATTAATTAGCATTAAAGTAACCAGTTAACAAGTGAAATGCATATTATTTTGAAGTAAAAGCTAATTATATTGCATCGATATTTGTGGATTATTGACCTCACTCCCTTCTTCTTTCTTTCTTTTTTTATTTGTATATATTTAATTTTTTTGTGTGCAGATTTTTGGCCTCAAGTATCGAGTCTTAAGAATCGAAATGAACCCACTGTAAGGACCAAGATAAGAATTATCAAGGGAAACATTTTGGAGAATCATGACGTCGTTGCAAGCACTTACAAATGGAGCAGGAGTTGCAATTAAATCTGGGCTTGTTGTTTCAATTTTGCTGTTCTGACGCTGAATGTGGAAACCATGTGCTTCTGTACACATGCATGTCAGACTTGCCAACTCATTCCAGCACACAGCAGGAAAAGACATTGCATTTACTGAGGCAGCAACACAGTGCATGGCGTCATATTTATTTAGTTTTACGAAACGAAGGAAGGAAGGAAGGGATTATGAAAACTGCTCGCTTTGGTCCAAGAAAAGACTTTTATTTATTTATTAATGACTGTCACAATGCAGAATAGATCTGGTGTCTACATGCATTTCTATTTTAAATACTGTGTACATATGTGTATATTTTCTGCAATAAAACATGTTTTGAATATCTACTTCAAAGTAGTGTTGTATGGATTATAAAGGAGGAAACGGAAACGAATGGATTGCAATAAACTGTCGATAAAATGTCCGAATTGTCGACCTGCTCTTGTTTGTTTGGGCGCTTGTTTAAAATGTATTAAAATGTGTATTTAGAGTAGGCCTACATTCCTTTAAAGCCTTCTTAGCAAAATAAAATATGACGTAGCTTATTTCATATTGTAGATATATGTTTTTAAAATCGGTAAGATTCTGTTTTGAAATTCCATTTTAGAACGTTTTTAAATCGTGTTATTATTTGAAAATACAGCAATGAAATCAAAAAATAAAACGGAGAATGTTTATTCTAATCAAGAACGCTACACTGTATGTTGAACTCCTTAAAAGAAAGATAAGGATAAATATTTATGCATAATTCAGTTTTTGTGGATTTGAACCCAAAAGGGTCCCGTGTAATGTTACAGGAGTTCTGGGAAAGTATTTTAGGATGTTGCAAGGAATCATTTGAAGACGGTGTGTACAGAGGCTTCCAACATGTATGGAATTCCCAGATGTCTATAAAACAAGGGGGTCGGGAAGGTCACGGAAAGGTGCAGCGGGTCAAATTGACAAAACCCGAACATTTTACCGCCTGAACCCCGGACCCTCCTCGGTGAGTCTGAGAAAAATGAAGAACAATTTTAGACATTTTAAAACACTCAAAATGAACAAACAGGATAGTAAGAATATTATACAGGCCTATGTCAATATTTCTATTTAGCTTCGAGAAATATAACAAAAATGTAATAATGATAAGAATAATAATAAAATATCTAATATAATAGAAAGGCTAATATTTGGGTTTTTCTATGTCAAAATGATAGCCTATATATATATATATAATATTAATAGACATTTCAGAAAATAAATGTAAGAAAATATAATATAAATAATTTGTAAAACAAATAATAATCATAAAATACCTAATATAAAATATAAAAAATATTTCTATATAGCTTCGAGGAATACAATTTTTTTTAGAAATATGATCATAATAATAATAAAATACCTAATATAAAAGAAAGGCCAATATTTGTGTTTTTATATGTAAAAATTATAGCATATTCTGTATATATATATATGAATACACATTTCAGGGAATAAATGAAAGAAGAACATGTAATATAAATAACATGTAAATAATAATAATAACAATAATAATAATAAGGTAAAAATTAAGTAATTCAACAAAAAAAAAAAAAAAAATACATACATGGTAGATTTGAGTAATTATTGATAGGCCGAATTATTGTATTAAAAGTAAATGCCGCAATGTAAAGAATTTGATTTCTCTTTGAATTTCCCGACAATAACATTCCAGAAGTTTGTTGACTTGGAGAGAGAGAGAGCGAGAGAGCGAGAGAGAGAGAGAGAGAGAGAGAGAGAGAGAGAGGGAATCTCAGGCACCTGAATCAAACTTATTTTTACCAGATGTTGTTAATATGTGTCTTAAAGTCACGTGAAGAACACAGATGTTGAGATGCACAGACCCGCCTTCACATTCACAGAGTTCAACACAAATATCCATTGAGTTTTCTTTTAATAGAAGTTAGACTCGATGGCATAGATGGAATGACATATTTGTGCAAATGTTTTGAAAGGCGCAATCGACCTGCAAAAAGGGACGTGGAATAGTCACGCGCCTCGACTTCTCCTTTGAAGCCCTTTAATCTGGAATTATATTGAGTTTCCACACACGCACCGAGGATATACCGACGAATGCACCCGGTAATTATTTCTGTAAAGCTTCGACTCTCGTTTGCATCCGGACAACTTGAACTTTGTGTTGTGGCTGGAATTTGTTTTTGAGCACAACATGGTGTGTGTGTGTGTGTGTGTGTGTGTGTGTGTGTGTGTGTGTGTGTGTGTGTGTGTGTGTGTGTGTGTGTGTGTGTGTGTGTGTGTGTGTGTGTGTTTCATGGACATCACGTGTTCATTCAGCGCCTTTAGTGTTAATCTGTTCATCATTACATTATTACTTTTCCATGCAAAAGTTCTAGAACTGAATGGTCATAAAGTGTAAAATACTCTCTGACCGTTCAGGAGTGAAACGGGCTCGTCCAGTTTAACGATTTGAAGTATGCTGATGTCAAAGCATCGGTTCTGACCTTTGGCGCAGTAAAGATTCGACCGAGCTGAATCGATTCACCACCTTTAAATGAGCATGTCCGTGTTGTGTTAAACTTGAGTGTGTGCAGAGGAGTGTGTGTCCTCTGTGGACTTGACTGCATGAGATTCCTGACCTCTGCGAGTTATAAAGCAGTGCATGGAGAAAACACACACCCAGTCGGTTCTTTGATGTGTGTTATCAGTCTCTGAATTCAAAGGCCTTTAGGGACTTAGTGCACTGGACATCTGCCATCAACAGAGATCAATGGAGGGAGGAAATACAAAAGTTAAATAATGTGTATGAACAAAAGATGCATAATAAATGATATAATTGTGGGGGGAAATGGCAGATGCTTATTCTGTTATTAACTGCACATTGCACATGAGTTGTACAGCACTTTGGGATTCTTTGTTTTGTTTGTTTTGTTTATTTGTTTGTGATTGCTATCACACCATAATTTTCATGGCAAAAAAAACAAGTTGAAAAATATAATGATAATGATTAAAAACCTGTATAATTTTTTTATTCAATAAAGTTATAATAAAAACTCAATGCAACTGATTCAACAATTATTTTCACGTGTGCTTAATTTATAAATGCACGAGTTGCATTCATTTAACATCATATGTTTATTAGAATAAAGAGTAGAATTATTAAAACATTACACTGAAATTATGATTACAACTCAAATGTATTAAGAATTATAGTGAAATTGTTTACTTGTTTTGGTGTTGGGGAAATGCACAGACAGGTTCACTGTTACTTTAGCAGGTATCAAATTGATACTCACATTTCCAATCATGTTTATTATTATTATTTATAAATCACAATATCAATGTTTAAAGGAATACATTGACAGTATGTGTGGCTAATAATGTTGATTACTACAAAAATATAAAGATTGACTCGTCCGTCCTTTTCTTTAAAAAATGTAATAAATGCAAAAATCTGTGATACAGTGCGGCACTTAAAATGGAAGTCAATGGGGGTCAATCTGTATACATTAAAATACTCACTGTTTCAAAGGTATGACCACGAGATGTAAACAATATGTGTGTTAACATGATTTTAGTGCGATAAAATCTCTTGCAAACTTTTTCTGTGTAAAGTTATATCCAATTTTACAACTTCGTTGCCATGATGACGTGACACTGTAAACCCTAAAGCCCTAAAATGATTATTTAAACAATGTTAAAGCTCAAATAACACACACATTTTAACAGAAGAATTAATGCAAGTGCATTTATAAAATTATAAGCTTCATATTTCTGCTTTAAATCCTCCAAAAATGGCCCCCATTGAATTCCATTGTAAGTGCCTCACTGTAAGAAAAGAAGGGGCAAGACAGACAGGATGCACAAAATGATGTCGATTGAGTTTAACTTGTATTTTTTGTTTCATTTATTTAAAATTAAACATTCATATATTCACATGTTAAGGTGGATATTACGCATGTGTGTCTGAATAATTAAAGTTTTTATTATCAACCACAAATTTCCATCCAAACAGGTTTTATATCCATATCTAAATATTAATACTAATATTATATCTAAAATAATTTCTCAAATGCACGGTCAGGTGGACAGAATTAGTTTTGAAGTGAAAACACAATGTCCATTTTATTAACAAGCACAAATGTAATCTATTGTAATAATGACTATGATGGAGAGTTATCCTTAAAACCCCTTATTGACAGAGTTAAAGTCAATCATTGCTGTAACAGACTCTTATTTCTAACACATTGTTTTTTGTGAAGTTTAAATAGTTTTAAATATGGATAATATTGTTTATCAGGTGAATCAAAATGCATAAAAAGAAAGTTTGCCGTCTTGAAGGCTGAATGCACACTCAATGCAGTGGCGTAGTAAATCAATATTAATAGGGCGGTTTGTTGATTTGAGCCTTTATTGAGGTCAAAGTGAGGTCAAAGGTCAGCTCTAGTTGTGTATTCACGGAGTAGCTGTTGTAGGTCTGTTTTATAACACGATGTGGATTTTGCTGAGTTGAGATTGTCCACGACATGTTGCTTCAATCTTTCCCTTTGAAGTGTCTGTTCTGCTCAGTGGAAACTTCTAGCACATAAAGATTCCTCAAACTGTATAGCTCAACTCAGTGTGTTCAGACTGAAAGACTAGATTAATATATGATTTCATTTGAGCGAAGGCCTTTTCATTTTTGATTTACTGGGTTCTGGGACCAAAAAAAAACCGAACCACATGGATCCGGCTCTTTCATGTGACTTGGGCTTTGTTCTGACGAAACGGATTCCAATCATATTCAAATTATTATGAGCAGTCAGATCATTTGTCCCTATTTTAAATGTAACCAGAGATTCAACTCTCTAATTTTCCTTTATATTCAATGTTTACGTGTCAGTGAAAACCACAGATCTTTCCTTTTTAGCACTATTCGGATATGCTCAGAATGCAAAACTTGTGCTGTTCTGCAGTGTGCAGTATGTATAATGTGCACAGTATGTCGATTTTTAGTATGCATGGAATATGCCAGACTGTTCTAGCTACTACAATTGCAAATGTGCAATATATAACCGAAGCACACCGTGTAGAGTATTGTATACCATATTTAAAAATACTCAATTTGACCTCCCATTTCCAATGTGAAAATAAACTAGAATCAATGTGAACCATAATTTCTTGACTCATTATTTGATCGCTCTATCAAAATGTGATTCAAAATGTTAAACAAATGTATTTCTGAAATGATAATTGGGTACCACTTGCTGAATTAATCATACATCATATTAGGTCACATTAAAGAATGTAGCATACTGCATACTGTTTCACATACAATTAAAAAACAATAGTATGAAGTATACAGTGTACACTCTCCAGTATAATTTAAACAGTAAGCTAGAATTCCATTCTTGGTTTAAGAACTCTCTTTCACAATTCCACAAGCATTCTATAATAATAATAATTATTATTATTATATGAATTATACAAGACATATTTGCTATGTGGAAAATCTAAATGGAATAGTTTTATTTAGAAATGGGATTTCATTTAGTTTTGACACACCTCCTGATTAAACCCCTCCCACTTCCGGTTATATCTGAATACAGATACAAGTAATGGGAAAACATATAAGTAACTGTGTTCCACTACAGTTACAATGGAACTCATTGCTAATTAGAATACAGTTACATTCAAAAAGTATTTTGATTACTGAAGAGATTACTTTGCATTTTATTGTCATTTGTTTCATTTAATATTTAGTTCTTTCAGATGGAAAACATTCATACATATAAATGATCCAAAGTGCATTTGAACAGCGGTGAAACACTTTCTTATGATGTGTGACATTCATACGAGCAACAGAGAAGTACGTTTGAAGTAAGTTTGGAGCAGAAGAAATAGAAATAAACCTTGTGTAAATTGTTAGCTTTATGCTAAGCTAAAATGCTATTTTTAGACATTTTACATGCACATGTGACCAGACACGATCATATTTATTTATTAAGAAAATTCACATTGGATCATAATTTCTTTTTTCTAGTAAGATCTTTGATATTAGGGCATAAATTGTATTCTTGATAATAATTTTTGTATTGTTTTCCTGTAAAAATATCTAAAAATCTTTAAAACAAGATGAGTTTGATTGATCTTGTTTTACAAACAACACTGCATAAGATATTTGGGTTTTTCAGAGAATGTATTTTTAACATGTGTATTTTGAGTTTTTATAGTCAAAACAAGTGAAAAAAATCTACCAATGCTGAAGAAGTAATCCAAAGTCTTTAGATTACATTACTGACCTTGATCTAAAATACATTACAAGTTACATTTTGCAGCATGTAATCTGTAATCTGTATTGGAATACATTTCAAAAGTAATCCTCCCAACCCTGTACAGATACATATAATTTTGCCACTGCAACAGATACAGATACAGCCTTACTAAATAAATATATACATCTGAAAGGACTAAATATTAAATGAAACAAATACAAATATATATATATATATTATCTCTGTCTTGTTGTTGTATTGTTGTGCACTGGAAGCTTCTGTCACCATGACAAATTCCTTGTATGTGTAAGCACACTTAGCAATAAAGCTGATTCTGATTCAATGTCAACGACAGTTTCCATTTTCCAATGCAGGTTCCATTATGAGTTTAATAAAAGTCCTGTCAATCTTTGAGCTGATGTCATCCCACCAGGTCTGACTTATATACAAATAAAGAACATTTGGTCAACTCATATAATAGTATGGTGTGTCATAGATTGGTGATCCAGACACATTACAATAGTTTGCACAGTCTGATCATGTTTTGGGGTTAATATCAAACAGGGTGATATCAAAAGCAGAGGAAGGAAAAATATATTTATACACAAATCTGTATTTATTTATATCTTGCTACTCTGACTTTATATTTAGCCATTTTGAGTTTATATTTTGGAATTACCAGTTTATATCTCGCAATTTCAACTTTATATCTCCCAGACTTTATTTCTCGCTATTACAACTATATCTCACAACTGTAACTTTATATCTAACAATTTCGACTATATCTCGTAATTGCAACTTTATATCTCGCTACTGTAACTTTATATCTAGAAATTGTGACTTTATATCTCACTACTGTAACTTTAGATTTCGCTACTGTAACTTTAGATTTCGCTACTGTAAATTTATATCTAGAAATTATGACTTTATATCTCGCTACTGTAACTTTATATCTCGCTACTGTAACATTATATCATCGCTACTGTAACTTTATATATCGCTACTGTAACTTTATATCTCGCAATTGTAACTTTATATCTCGCAATTGTGACTTTATATCTCGTTTCTGTAACTTTATATCTCGCTATTGTGACTTTATATCTCGCTACTGTAACTTTATATCTCGCTACTGTAACTTTATACATCGCTACTGTAACTTTATATCTCGCTACTATAACTTTATATCTCACAATTGTGACTTTATATCTCGCTTCTATAACTTCATATCTCGCTACTGTAACTTTATGTCTCGTTTCTGTAACTTTATATCTCACAATTGTGACTATATCTCGCTACTGTAACTTTATATCTCACTACTGAAACTTTATATCTCACAATTGTGACTTTATATCTCGCTACTGTAACTTTACATTTCGCTACTGTAACTTTATATCTCACAATTGTGACTTTATACATCGCTACTGTAACTTTACATTTCGCTACTGTAACTTTATATCTCACAATTGTGACTTTATATCTCACTACTGTAACTTTATATCTCACTACTGTAACTTTACATTTCACTACTGTAACTTTATATCTCACAATTGTGACTTTATATCTCACTACTGAAACTTTATATCTCACAATTGTGACTTTATATCTCGCTACTGTAATTTCATATCTCACTACTGTAACTTTACATTTCACTACTGTAACTTTATATCTCACAATTGTGACTTTATATCTCGCTACTGTAACTTTATATCTCGCTACTGTAACTTTGTATCTTGCTACTGTAACTTTGTATCTCGCTACTGTAACTTTATTTCTCGCTACTGTAACTTTATATGTCAAAATTATGACTTTATATCTTGCAATTATGACTTTATATCTCGCTACTGTAATTTTATATCTCGCTACTGTAACTTTGTATCTTGCTACTGTAACTTTGTATCTCGCTACTGTAACTTTGTCTTGCAATTGTAACTTATATAGCGCTACTGTAACTTTATATCTCACTGTTGTAACTTTATATCTCGCTACTGTAACTTTTTATCTCACTACTGTAACTTTATATCTCACTACTCTATCTTTATATCTTGCTACTGTAACTTTATATCTCGCTACTCTATCTTTATATCTCACTACTGTAACTTTATATTTTGCTACCCTATCTTTATATCTCGCTACTGTAACTTTGTATCTCGCTACTGTAACTTTATATCTCGCTACTCCATCTTTATATCTCACTACTGTCATTTTATATCTCGCTACTCTATCTGTATATCTCACCACTGTATCTTTATATCTCGCTACTGTAACTTTGTATCTCGCTACTGTAACTTTATATCTCGCTACTTTATCTTTATATCTCACTACTGTCATTTTATATCTCGCTACTCAATCTTTATATCTCACTACTGTAACTTTATATCTCGCTACTTTATCTTTATATCTCACTACTGTCATTTTATATCTCGCTACTCAATCTTTATATCTCACTACTGTAACTTTATATCTCGCTACTTTATCTTTATATCTCACTACTGTCATTTTATATCTCCCTACTCAATCTTTATATCTCACTACTGTAACTTTTTATCTCACTACTGTAACTTTATATCTCACTGCTCTATCTTTATATCTCACTACTGTAACTTTATATCTCACAATTGTGACTTTATATCTCCTTACTCTATTCTTATATCTCACTATTGTAACTTTATATCTTACTATTGTAACTTTATATTTTGCTACTGTAACTTTATATCTTGCAATTGTAACTATATCTCGCTACTGTAAATTTATATCTTGCAATTGTAACTATATCTTGCTACTGTAACTTTAGATCTCGCGATTGTGACTTTATATCTCATTACTGTATCTTAATATCTATCTACTGTAACTTTATATCTCACAAATGCAACTTTATATCTCGCTACTGTCACTTTGTATATCACAATTGCAACTTTATATCTTGCTACTGTAACTTTATATCTCGCAATTGCAACTTTATATCTCCCTATTGTAACTTTGTATCTCACAATTGTTACTTTATATCTCGCTACTGTAACATTATATCTTGATACTGTAACTTTATTTCTCACTAATGTAACTTTATATATCACTATTGTGACTTTATATTTCGCTACTGTAACTTTATATCTCGCAATTGTGACTTTATTTCACGCTATTGTAACTTTATATCTCACTACTTTATTTTTATATCTCGCAATTGTAGCTATATATCTTACTATTGTAACTTTATATTTTGCTACTGTAACTTTATATCTTGCAATTGTAACTATATCTCGCTACTGTAAATTTATATCTTGCAATTGTAACTATATCTTGCTACTGTAACTTTAGATCTCACGATTGTGACTATATCTCATTACTGTAACTTAATATCTCTCTACTTTAACTTTATATCTCACTACGTAACTTTATATCTCGCAATTACAACTTTATATTTCACTACTGTATCTTTGCATCTCACAATTGTGACATTATATCTTTCGATTTTTAGTATACGTCTTGGAAATGCCAGTTTATATCTTGCAATATCAACATTATATCTCATTATTGTGACTTTATATTTCACAAATGCAACTTTAAATCATGTCATCATTGAAATTTTAAGGTTGAAATTGAGTTGACAGTCTAAAATCAGAAGCAGAGGCAGGGAAATATATATGTATTTATTTATATCTTGCCAATGTAACTTTATATTTTGCAATTGCCTGTTTATATCTCACAATTCCAAATTTACATCTCACATTTTCAACTTTATTTCTTGCTATTGCAACTATATCTCGCTATTGTTACTTTATACCTCACAATAGCGACTTTATATCTCATTATTGTGACTTTAAACAGTATCTCACAATTTCTCATTTATATCTCGCTAATTACAAATGTACTGTATATCTTTCAATTTAGACTTTACAGTCTATTTCACAATTTCAACTTTATATCTCACAATTGCGTCTTTATTTCTGATTTAAAGAAATATTCCGGGTTCAACACAAGATAAGCTAAATCAACAGCATTTGTGGTAAAATGATTTATTACCCCCAAAAATAAATTCGATAAAAATCGAGGTGAATGGAAGTGAATGGGGCCAATTTTTGGATGGTTTAAATGCAGAAATGTGAAGATTATAATTTTATAAAAGCACACATTTATTCTTATGTTTAAACTGGTGCATTATTATAACTGAAAGTTGTTTACATCGTCGTTTTTAATGTCGTTTTAGCGTTTTAGGGTTTACGCCTTTACGTCCTCATGGCAACGAAATTGCAAAACGGGATATACGTTTTTTTGTAAGTTTTGCAAGCGATTGTATTGCACTAAAATCATGATTATACACAAATATTTGAGGTCTTGAGGCTATACTTTTGAAACAGTGAGTATTTTAACATTTACAGTTTGGCCCCATTCACTTCCATTGTGAGCATCTCACGGTTCTTATTTAAAAAGTATTTTTCCCACAAACTTTTAAAACTCTAAACACTGAAATAGCAAGGGTTGTAAACAATTGTTGTGTAGTTAATGGCATTAAAATGCCAAAAAGAATATATTGCATTTTATGCTGCATCCACAAATAATTGAGATTTACAGGTCATCGATTTTAGCTACCGAGTATGATCATGTTGTTAGAGTTGTACAGGTTTTTTTAAACTGTCTTAAAACTGCATCTGAGAAATACTGCATCAAATACAATCTTTAGTAATCACACAAGCCACATTCGGACAAACTAAATGATGCACATCCTGTCCAAGATGAGTTTAGTGTTTCAGACAGTGTTTTATACAGATCTGCTTAATGCATCTTTGTCAGGTTTTCCTGGAGAGGATCTGTGGGGGGTAAATGCAGACATCCATATCCCTGGGGGGTAATTAGCCTTCAGTGACACCTCCAAACATTCTCCTGCCCCCCTCCAGGGCAAAGCTTCAAGGCTTAATTAAGCCTCGTTGACTGGTTTAACCCTGACAGAAATGCTAAACAGACACACACACACACACACACACACACGTGTATACAGTTCATAATGACCCAGTGATTTGTGAGTCTTTTCAACATGTCAATGTACTTGCACAGGTTACATGCATTGTGTCAAGGTCACGTTTGCAGATATTTTCAGAAACAAATGATGTATCCATATGTGCAGTGCCCAGGTGTGTATATGTCCATAAATGTGTGAACTTATAAAGTCTTGGATTTCAGAGTGAACCGACATTTTCAATGAGGAAAAAAGTAGGTTTCAGAGTTGCGTCGCCCCATCCAGCTCTCGTTGGATCCTCTCCTCGGCTACTAACAAGTGGAATGTCTGCACCTCATTTATTGACCACGGCGTGGTTTTGCACAAGGCCATTTCTTTTTACAATTCGAAAGTAGCTTGAACAGATACTGTTATCATTATGGCTAACTTTGAAACTAGCGGGTTGATGTCCCGTGTCGGAAATCCAGTGACGCTGGTAGTGACGATTCTTCCTGACCAATCAGTGATCTGCAGGGTTTGACGACACATTTAGTATCGGCTCGGCTCGCTTGGAACCTAGACCGAGGTGGTACTAAAAAAGTACCAGGTAACAGTTACTATCCACAGTGGAAAACCCCCAGTCGAGTCGAGGCGAGCCGTACCGTCCAGTGGAAAACCCCCAGTCGAGTCGAGCTGAGCCGTACCATCCAGTGGAAAACCCCCAGTCGAGTCGAGCCGTACCGTCCAGTGGAAAACCCCCAGTTGAGTCGAGCCGAGCCGTACCGTCCAGTGGAAAATCCCCAGTCGAGTCAAGCCGAGCCGAGCCGTACCGTCCAGTGGAAAACCCCCAGTCGAGTCAAGCCGTACCGTCCAGTGGAAAACCCCCAGTCGAGTCGAGCCGTACCGTCCAGTGGAAAATCCCCAGTCGAGTCAAGCCGAGCCGAGCCGTACCGTCCAGTGGAAAACCCCCAGTCGAGTCGAGCTGTTCCGTCCAGTGGAAAACCCCCAGTCGAGTCGAGCCGAGCCGAGCCGTATCGGCCCAGTGGAAAACCCCAGTCGAAGTCGAGCTGTTCGGCCCAGTGGAAAACCCCAGTCGAAGTCGAGCCGAGCCGAGCTGTTCCGGCCCAGTGGAAAACCCCAGTCGAAGTCGAGCCGCATCGGCCCAGTGGAAACCCCCAGTCGAGTCGAGCCGAGCCGTACCGTCCAGTGGAAAACCCCCAGTCGAGTCGAGCCGTACCGTCCAGTGGAAAACCCCCAGTCGAGTCGAGCCGAGCCGTACCGTCCAGTGAAAAACCCCCAGTCGAGTCGAGCTGTTCCGTCCAGTGGAAAACCCCCAGTCGAGTCGAGCCGAGCCGAGCTGTTCCGTCCAGTGGAAAACCCCCAGTCGAGTCGAGCCGAGCCGAGCTGTTCCGTCCAGTGGAAAACCCCCAGTCGAGTCGAGCCGTACCGTCCAGTGGAAACCCCCAGTCGAGTCGAGCCGAGCCGTACCGTCCAGTGGAAAACCCCCAGTCGAGTCGAGCCGTACCGTCCAGTGGAAAACCCCCAGTCGAGTCGAGCCGAGCAGTACCGTCCAGTGGAAAACCCCCAGTCGAGTCGAGCGGAGCCGTACCGCCCAGTGGAAAACCCCCAGTCGAGTCGAGCGGAGCCGTACCGTCCAGTGGAAAACCCCCAGTCGAGTGGAGTGGAGCCGTACCGTCCAGTGGAAAACCCCCAGTCGAGTCGAGCGGAGCCGTACCGTCCAGTGGAAAACCCCCAGTCGAGTCGAGCCGTACCGTCCAGTGGAAAACCCCCAGTCGAGTCGAGCCGAGCCGTACATTCCAGTGGAAAACCCCCAGTCGAGTCGAGCCGAGCCGTACCGTCCAGTGGAAAACCCCCAGTCGAGTCGAGCGGAGCCGTACCGTCCAGTGGAAAACCCCAGTCGAAGCCGAGCCATACCGTCCAGTGGAAAACCCCCAGTCGAGTCGAGCCGAGCCGTACCGTCCAGTGGAAAACCCACAGTCGAGTCGAGCGGAGCCGTACCGTCCAGTGGAAAACCCCCAGTCGAGCCGAGCCATACCGTCCAGTGGAAAACCCCCAGTCGAGTCGAGCCGAGCCGTACCGTCCAGTGGAAAACCCCCAGTCGAGTCGAGCGGAGCCGTACCGTCCAGTGGAAAACCCCCAGTCGAGTCGAGCAGAGCCGTACCGTCCTGTGGAAAAGCCCCATAACTCAGCTATTTTCACAATTGTGTATTTGTTCGAGTAAACCACGAGTAGCACTGTAGCGTCACAAAACGCTATATTATATAAAACTTTAGTTACTTGCTGTTGTTCATCACTGTTTATCATTTCGATTCAGTTATACAACCTAGCAAGTTTTCTAGCTTTATTAGTGGATATTAAACATAAATTTATGTTCAATTTAATATTGTCAGCCATATTAGTTTAACCCAATCGAAAATGAATCATGGTTTTAGTAATGCAATATTGTAGTAACCATGAATGTAGTGTTGTGGTTACTATGATCTTACTACAAATACCATGGTTACTGCAGTTAAACCATGATCTAATTGCGAAATTAAATAATAACATACATCCAAAAATATTATTTTCTTTAAATAGCTGTAAACCAGTACAATGGAAAGGAGGAGGCGAGAACCGGCTTAATAAATAATAGTTAATGATGAAATAAACCAAAAACACACAAATACAAACACACAGAGCAGCTGCATGTCATTCTCTCTCTCTCTCAAACCATCGTCACCAGTCGCTTTTATCCCTCACGCGCCCCCATCAGGCTGATTGCGGACCGGGCGTGCGTTGTTCCAGCCCGGCCACGCCCTCCTCCGCTCTACAATAGCTTTAACAATTTTTTTGTTAGAAGCTTGTTGTGTAGTTAACTACTTTTTAATAGTAAGTTCATCTTGAATCTAGTTTAACTCCTTTAAGGACTTTACACACCAAATATGAATTTCCGCCGTGATTAACATTTTGAATTGAAACAATGGTTTCCTATGAAGCCATTCACACCTGGAGCGAACATTCGCATGCCACCACATCAATGGGTTTTGTTGGGTGGGATTTTGGTTTATTGTGTGCATCATATCAACTTCATGTTTAATGCATAACATGCAGGGTTTTGAGCAATTGTATAACACAAGTAGATGTATATGGCATTAAGATACAATAAACCATTTGTTTTTATGTCAAGTGTACATTACACAGTGATTTTAAACAAATGCCCTTAACACATGTACAGTAGAGTATGGGTGACAGTTACATATAATCAGAATTGTTACAAACTTTACATCATTTTTTATACTTAATTCTTTCTGATCACCCCTCAGACTGTGTATACATGATAATACTCTCAGTCAACTTATCCATGTTCCACTAGTGAACTCATTTGCTTGTCTTTGTCAAGTGATTAGTTCTTCTTCTCACTTGTGATGGACGGATGAGCCACTTTCTGAGCCGCGGGGAAACTGCTTGTCGATTAGCAGCATCTATTGTAAAGGCGTGAATGTGCTAATGCTCATGTGTGTGAAAAGGCCTTTAGGTTATTTGTAACTTGTAGAAATTTCAACAAAGCTTTCACCACACTGGCCAAAAACACAATGCAAGTATATGATGGAAAACACTCACAGATTCACTAAAGAAATTATGCAGATCAGGCAATGGTGCAAACCCACTGGTGAACGCAATTTGCACACACAATTTTGATCACACTATACATACACCGGACACCTGAATCATCTCTTAAACATGCCAAAAGTGCACTTGACAGCACCGTTCAAATGATGTTGAAGGGCGTTATAACCTGGCATAAATCCAGATGTCAAGTGCACGATCTGCACGTTTAAGAGATTATCCAGATGTCTGGATCAAAGTGATGCTGTTCAGTCCTGACAGGGTGGGTCAAAAACGGTGGTTTGAGGGATCTTCAGCTATTTTGCGCTCAGAATGGGACCACAAGATCACAATTGTGCATGCAAAATAGGTTTAGCGGCGATTTTGTGGGCGAGTTTGCGTGTCGTCTGATCTCCATAATTACTTTAGTGAGTTGGGCGCTAAATTAGTGCAGTTAACGCATGCAAAAAACCCCGTCAATTTTAGCAGACGCAATTCATTCTTAACAATTTCAATATTCAATTTCAGTACTAATTGCGGCTGCTAAAATTAATTGCATGGGGTTAGTGAATAAGACTCACTAAGCAACACAAGTACAAAGTTTTCATAAAGTTGCCACAAGGGGTGTTAATCTGCCTTTAGAGTGCACTGTCTTTTAGGTCAACTACTGTCATCGGGGCCGTTTCTAGGCATAAGCAAATTAGGCGGTGCCTAGGCCCTAGCTGGGAGGGTGCCAAAGAGGAGGCCTCTGCCATATAGGGGAAGATCAAACTGAGATCTTGTCTAGGGTACCAGAATGGTTTGAAATAGTACTGACTGTCATTGTAGCAGCATCACATACATTTATTCACTACCGAAAAACATCAATATGAAAACTGTAAATTTTGATCAAAACAATTATTGTTTTAACCGATTTTTGTGCATGCAACATATTTTATGTACAAAGTATGTGGTGTTCGTTTTGTAACAAGGTATGGTCAATTATTCAAATTAATTTGTGTGGTGATCAGTTGCTGCCTATGTACAGCATTCCAAATGTGTCACTTATAAGGTTCCATTTCAGTTGTGATGCTGGCTTAGAAGGTAGTTCCCTGGGTAGGAAGTAGATAGCGAGGCAATTCACAAAGCTCTAGAGCAGAGCTATAGTGTGTGTGTGTGTGTGTGTGTGTGTGTGTGTGTGTGTGTGTGTGTGTGTGTGTGTGTGTGTGTGTGTGTGTGTGCTGAGTCATGTCTGTGGCATTTTAAGTGCTTTGCGTTACTGCTAAGCTCGCCATAAGAGTGACTCAAACTGTTTCACAACCCGTTTGTTCTACTCAAAGCACTCAGAGGAAACAAGAAAAGTGCTCCATGTTTTGAAAATTCTGAAAGAAAATCTTTCCAAGGGAGTGAGCTTGTATTTTAGGTTTTTTTTGAAAATGTTATTTACACGTCAAACATGTACTTTTGGCCACAGTCGTCGCCAAAGTAAAGGCACGTGATTTTTGAAATGTCAAACCATCAATAGAATTTGGGAGTTGTCCTCTAGTTGTTTGTTTTCATGACGCTGACATGCAATCCACCTACGGACAACTATTAAACACATGATGCTGCATTTGAGGTGGAGGTGAAACTGACTGTTGTCGCTTGCTAATTTCAGAATCAGAATCAGAATGAGCTTTAATGCTAAGAATGCTTACACATTTAAGGAATTTGTCTTGGTGACAGAAGCTGTTAGTGCACAAAAAAATACAACAAGACAGGGATATGATATACATATATATATATATATATATATATATATACATGTGTGCAAAAACAAATCTGTTATATACAGTGCAAGGGAATGTATGGCAGTAAAGGTAGAGTATGTTGGATAAACATAAATAGACTAAGATGTGTATTGCACATGATTATTGCCCAATGGGGCAGTTTTAACTGTTCATGAGATGGATAGCCTGAGGGAAATAACTGTTCTTGAGTCTGACGGTTCTGGTTCTCAGTGTTCTGTAGCGCCAGCCAGAAGGCAACAGTTCAAAAAGGTAGTGGGCTGGGTGAGTGGGGTGCAGAGTGATTTTACCCGCACTTTTCCTCACTCTGGATGTGTACAGTTCTTGAAGGGAGGGTAAGGGGCAACTAATAATCCGCTCAGTAGTTCGAACTGTCCTTTGCAGTCTTCTGATGTCTGATTTCGTTGCTGCACCAAACCAGACAGTTATTGAAGTGCAGAGGACAGACTCAACGACTGCTGAGTAGAAGTGTATCAGCAGCGCCTGTGGCAGGTTGAACGTCCTCAACTGGCGAAGGAAGTACAACCTCTGCTGGGCATTTGTTAAAATGGAGTCAATTTGTGTCTCCTACTTCAGGTCTAGTGAGATGGTAGTGCCCAGGAACCTGAATGACTCCACTTCTGCAACAGTGCTGTTCAGAATTGTGAGCTGGTTCAATGTTGGGCTGTTCCTCCTAAAGTCCACTATCATCTCCACTGTTTTGAGCGTGTTCACCTCCAGGATGAGCCAGCTCCAGTGAGCCAGCTGTTCAACCTCCCTTCTGTATGCTGACTCATTGTCATCCTGGATGAGGCCGATGACAGTAGTGTCATCTGCAAACTTCAGGAGCTTGACAGAGAGGTCTTTGGCAGTGCAGTCATTGGTATAGAGGGAGAAGAGTAGTGGGGAGAGCACACATACCTGGGGGGCACCAGTGCTGATTGTACAGATTGTGATTGTGCTGGAAGTGAATTTACCCTGTCTCACTAACTGCTGCCTATCTGTCAGAAAGCTGGTGATCCACTGGCAGATAGAGGTTGGAACAGAGAGTTGGTTTCATTTAGTCTAGATAATAGCTGGGATAATGGTGTTGAAAGCTGAACTGAAGTCCACTAAAAGTATCCTTGCATATGTACCTGGTCCGTCCAGGTGTTGCAGGATATGATTCAATCCCATGATGACTGTATCATCCACAGAACTGTTTGCTCAATAAGCAAATTGAAGGGGATCCAGAAAGGGTCCAGTGATGTCCTTCAGGTGGGCCAACACCAGTCTCTCAAGTGACTTCATGACCACAGATGTCAGAGAGATGGGTCTGTAGTCATTAAGTCCTGTGATTTTGGGTTTCTTGTGGACAGGGATGATGGTGGTGTGTTTGAAGCAGTAGGGAACATCACACTGCTCCAGTGATCTGTTGAAGATCTGTGCACAGGATTTTAGACAAGTTTGTGGAATACTGCCTGGGCCCTATGCTTTCCTTGTTTTTTGTTTCCGGAAGACCCTGCATACATCCTCTTCACAGATCTTAAGTGCAGGTTGAATAGCAGGATAGGGAAGTCGCAGGAGGTGTTGATGTTTGTGTGAAGTGAAGGTCAGATTGGGTGTGGGACAAGGCTTTTCAAATCTACAGTAAATAACATTAAGGTCATCAGCCAGTTGTTGATTCCCTACAGAGTTGGGGGATGGTGTCTTGTAGTTATTAATGACTTTCAGGCCTCTCCACACTGATGCAGGATCGTTAGCTGAAAACGAATCTTTTTCAGCTTCTCAGAGTAGCTTCTTGTAGCCACTCTAATCCCTTTTTTCAGTGTGTTTCTGGCCTGATTGAACAAGATTGTGTCCCCACTACTGTAAGCATCCTCTTTGGCCTGATGAAGCTGCCTCAGTTTTGCTGTATACCATGGTTTGTCATTGCTGTATGTTAAATAAGTCCTAGTAGGGATGCATATACAGTATCCTCACAGAAACTAATATATGATGTCACAGTATCTGCAGCTTCAAAAACACTCCAATTAGTGCAGTCAAAGCAGGCTTGTAGTTCCAGCTCTGTTTCATTGGTCCATCTTTTTACAGTCTTTAATACAAGTTAGCTGATTTAATTAGCTGCCTGTTGGTCGGAAAACGACGAACCAGTGATCAGAGAGTCCCAAAGCTGCTCTAGGGACAGAACGATATGCTTCCTTTAATGTTGTGTAGCAGTGATCCAGTATATTTCTGTCTCTGGTGGGGAATATAATGTGCTATCTTTATTTTGGCAGTTCACAGGTAAGGTTGGCTTTATTAAAATCACCGAGAACAATAATAAGTGAGTCCTGGTATTGTTGTTCCATGTCTGTGATCTGATCAGCCAGCTGTTGCAGTGCTGCGCTCCCACATGCTTGTGGAGGAATATAAACACTCACCAGAATAAACGAGGAAAACTCCTGCAGTGAGTAGAAAGGCTTAAAGTTGATGAAGAGCACTTTCAAATTTGGACAGCACATCTTCTTTAATGCTGTTACATCAGTACACCAACTTTCATTGGTGTAAAAGCATGTTCCATTGCCTCTCGTTTTCCCCTTTAACATGTGATTCGCTCTGAAGATTCGCTGAAATCTGAAAAGTCCTTGCTTGTATGGGTGAGCAGCATCAGCAATGCTGTTCAAAAGCCGTGTTTGAGTTTGACCAGTGCGCTAGCTCGCTTCCCTCGCTTGCGTCTTATAACGCGCTTGAACAACACAGTTATGTCTCTGATTAAAATGCCCAGCCAAACGTCTGAATAGTCAAAAAACAGGAAAAGATTTTCTGGTATGTGCTGCCAAATGTTTAGCAGTTTCTCTGTTGTGAAACTGATTGGAAAATAAAATGCTAAACACAGGACAAATAAACAAAAATAAATTAAGAATTGGAGAGCTCTACACCGAGGCTGCCATCTGTGGCGCCATCTTGAGATTGTTTTCATCCATGTTCATCCAGTAGGATGAATGTAGACTTCTAAATATAAATTTTATTCGCAAAAATATTTTTACCCGCATATTTCCTCACTCTGGATGTGTACGGTTCTTGAAGGGAGGGCAAGGGGCAACCAATAATCCGCTCAGCAGTTCAAACTGTCCTTTGCAGTCTATTAATGATGAACAATTTGCATACTAATACGTATTAAAGAATAATGCATTTCTCAAAGCTGCTTATCTTGGAATAAACTGCCATTGACCAGCAAATGTATGCAGTGTGAAAACAGGCTAATATAATTGTGTACTCATTGGGTATGTTCCAAAGTCAGTTTAATACCAAGTTACACATTTTTCACAAAAAAGTCCACAGATTCCTTCTAGGTCTAGTCATGAGCAGGTAGCTCTTGATGTTTTACATGCACCATTATTCCACAGAGAGAGAGAGAGAGAGCGAAAGAGCACCAGAAAACTGAAAACAGATGGTCTCTCACCCCATGCAGGCTTTACCAACAACCCACAATCCTAACACTTCATCAGTCCTGCATTTTCGGCCCCCCTGCAAGGGTAAAAGACCCTCTTGCACCCTCCAACCCCTCCGCGGGGAGCCCACCTGATGTATACGGAAGTGTGAAGCTCAAGTTAAAAGTTTGGAGACAGATAAGAGGTTTTAAAAGCCCAAACTCTGCTTTATGTCTCTGTGGGGTGTTGTAAATCCTTTCTCATAAAATTTCGTCTCCACCCTCTTCGCAGGGATCTGTTTGGGTGTTGAAATGAGTTTTTAGTACTGTTTGCTTAGGTAAGCATCACTATTAGTATCACTCACTTTGAATAAACCCTTAACCACTAAACTTAAGAGGATTATAAACTGTTGTTTGTACTATAGATAAACAGTAAATCGAATATAAAGAATAGTTCGTGGAATTGTCAAAGAGACCGAATCTTTGCGTGGAATCCAGCCCCATCTCATGTACTGTAAATTACGTGACTGGGGCGACATTTTTACAAAATGACAACACGTGGCTCAACACACATATGGCGGCATTTCTGGGGTGAAATGTCCACTGTGTGGCGCTAAAAGTGAGATAAATGTTCTCCCAAACAGATGAGGTTTTCACGGTTAATGGTTAATCAAGGTTAATCAAGTTTAAAATCAACAAATCCAACCTTCCTACACTAAACCTTAAACCTAAATCATAAAAAGCAAGTTTGAGTTGAAAAACACAATCACAATATTTTGTGTTTGTAAAGCGGGTTAAGGGAAAGGAGGAGGCGAGAACCGGCTTGACAATATCAATAATAGTTTTAATAATAAACTGAACAAACATAAACACACAAAGCAGCTGCCTGTCATTCTCTCTCTCTCTCTCGAACCGTCGTCACCGGCCGCCTATATCCCTCGCGCGATCCCATCAGGCTGATTGGGGCCCGAGTGTGCGGTCCCCACTCTCAGGCAGACGGCAACCGCTCCTACCCGGGCGGACCGGAGTCAGACCGACCCCCAGCGGACAGAACACTCCTATGCATTCTCGGCGACCCATGGGGACTCTCCTCCACCCCTGGCAGTGGCCCCACCGCTCCAGGCGGTCGGGAAGGCAGACAGCGGTCCTCTCGACCCCTCCGCATATCTGGGGGATG
This sequence comes from Xyrauchen texanus, assembly GCF_025860055.1. Lineage (NCBI taxonomy): Eukaryota > Metazoa > Chordata > Actinopteri > Cypriniformes > Catostomidae > Xyrauchen > Xyrauchen texanus. The sequence goes on along the minus strand of NC_068301.1, from coordinate 3,391,418 downwards.
GCAGGGCACTCCTCCACACCTGTCAGCGGCTCCCTGCATCCGGGCGGTCGGGCTACTCCGTCCCCCGGCGGATGGCAGCGGCGCTCCCCTGGGTGGACGGCAGTGTCGAGGAATCTGCAACGGCATCGGTCCTCCTCCTCGGGTTTCGGCACCAATGTAAAGCGGGTGAAGGGACAGGAGGAGGCGAGAACCGGCTTTGCAATATAAATAATAGTTTTAATAATAAACTGAACGAAAAACTCACAAACATAAACACAGAGCAGCTGCATGTCATTCTCTCTCTCGAACCGTCGTCACCAGCCGCCTTTATGCCCTCACGCGCCCCCATCGTGCTGATTGGGGACCGGGCGTGCGTTGTTCCAGCCCGACCCCGCTCTCCTCCGCTCTACAGTGTTGTTTCAGTGACACTTTCGGCTCATAATTGCTTTAATTTCTTCCAATTCTCATCCTTACTTATAAGTTCAAAGTCGTTTTTTCTTCACCTACACTCTCCACATTTAAAAAGAAGATGTACTATATGACGCCTAACGACTCTTTTCCTGTGCCGTAAACACGACAGTGACGACGGGTCCAGCAACCCGGGGTTTCATTCACTTCAGCCTGAAGTTTCGGCAATTTCAACCAGACATATTTAATTGAGAGAGAAAAAACTGAAATGGATGGAAAGAGCACAAAAGGAAAGAGAGAGACAGGACCGAGAGGTATATTTGGACGGCTCGGTCTGGATTTCATTAGAGCCAATTACCTTATCTGTTTCATCTCTGGACTGACTAGCGGGCTCGCTGATCTAGACTCTCCCTAATACACTCACATACACGTAACCATACACTCAGCATATTTATACACACACACACACAACACACACATGTAAACACTGTATGAGCAAATATTTGAAGCGCACATACCTGCAGAAATCCCCATTTCACACAACGGAAAAAACCTCTAACCAATTTACTGTTGGTAACCCTCTCAAACCATCTTAAAAACACTCAAAAATGCCATTTTAGATTATCTGTTATTTTTAAATGCTAAGTAATTACAGGGTTTTTTTTTTCTCTCAGTGGCATTTCTGTGAAGTTGGTTTATTTAGGGAATGTTTTCATTGAAGGAGTGCTGATGTTTTCACTCTACAGCATTTTAAGTGTCATTCAGGACTCACAACTAAAACAACATTAAAAACGAATTCTTTAGTTTACTGCTTAAAATGTTGAGACATCTGCACAGCATCCAAAAACTTCATCCAAAATATTAAAACATTTAGTTACTAAATGTGTTCATTTCCTGAAGTAAATATTAGCGGTATGATGTAAATACACTGGCTGCAGATTGGATTTAAATAAGCAGATATTTAAGAGCCTGTGATTGGATTATTATTGCAGTGATTAATGTGTTTCAGATGGCAACACTTCTTTTAACCCTAATGATGCAGTGTGTTGATTCTCATGTCTTAAACAACCATGTCTGAAGACGTATCCCATGGCCATGGAAAAGATGTTACTGTGTTTGAGAAGGGGCAAAATATTGGCCTGCATCAAGCAAATAAAACAACTGAGGAGATGGTAAATGGTCTGCCTTTTCAACCTTAGCGGTTTTCAAAGCGCTTTACACTGTGACTCGTTCACACACCAATGGCGGTAGAGCTGCATGCAAGGTGCTAGCTTGCCATTGGGAGCAACTTGGGGTTCAGTGTCTTGCCCAAGGACACTTCGGCACATGAAGTCGTGTGGGCCGGAATCGAACCTCCAACCATGCGATTAATGGCTCGGTCTGGACGGGAAAAAACAAACCCCGCGATAAATGGCTGACCCGCTCTACCACCTGAGCCACAGTCACCCCGGAGATTGCTTAAGAACTGTCCAACACATAATTAAAACCTGGAAGGATAGTGATGAATCATCAGCTTCAACGGTAGAAATGTCGGGAAAAAATCTTGAATGATTGTGATCGGAGATGGCTAAAACGCTTGGTGAAGTCACATTGTAAAAATCGCCCGTAGAACTCATGGCTTTATTTAATAGTAAAAGTAAGAGCATTTCCACATGCACAATGCGACAAGAACTTACAGGATTGAGACTCAACAGCTGTGTAGTCACAAGAAAGTCACTTGTTTGTGAGGCTAATCAGAAAAAACTACTTCAGTTTGCTGGGGAGCATAAAGATTGGACTGTGGATCAATGGAGAAAGGTCATGTGGTCTGGTGAGTCCAGATTTACCCTATTCCAAAGGAATGGGGGTGCATCAGGGTAAGAAGGGAAGTACATGAAGCACCCGTCATGCATGCGTCGGGAGGCACTATACAAGCGTCTGGAGGCAGTGTTATGATCTGGGGTTGCTTCAATCAGTCAGGTCGAGGCTCAGCAACGTTCTGAAGCAATAAAATGAAGTCAGCTGACTACCTGAATGTACTGAATGACCAGGTTATCCCATCAATGGATTTTCTCTTCTCTGATGGGACGGGCATATTCCAGAACGACAATGCCAAGATTCATGGGGCTCAAATTGTGAAAGAGTGGTTCAGGGAACATGAGGAATCATTTTCACCACAGAGTCCTGACCTGAACCCTGTTGAAAGTCTTTAGGATGTGCTGGAGAACACTTTACGGAGTGGTTCTCATCCAAACATTAATGCAGCTCTGGATGGAAATAAATGCTGTGACGTTGCATAAGGTTTTCGAAACAATGCACGATGAATGCACGGCCCAACGGAATATTAGAGTATGCAACTTTTTTTGGGCCAGGCAGTGTATGATGCAAAACTTGTAGCCACAATGCTAGGGTGTTGTGAATGGTTGCAAGAACATCGCTAAGTTGTTGCTAAGTTATTCTTGGTGGTTGCTTACTTAATAAACTGTTTTCATTTGTGAACTTTGTTTTAAGTTTCCTAAAGTCATAGTTTTCCTTATGTAAGCTGCAATGGAGAGCGTTTTCAAAAGGCTCGAAAATGTTTTAAGGCCGAAACATAGTCTACGCAAGTACCTGAATGCAGGCGCTTCCATCTACGCAATCTCAATTTCATGCATTGGTGCTTTCCAATATGTGTCAGACCGCAGTTCGTAACAAAATGCAAGTATGCACTGCATTCTCAAAGTTGCCACAAGGGGTGCTACAGCAGACATAAGTGTGAACTGGCCGCTTCTGTGATTTTTCTATTTCAAGTCAACTTCTTTCATGGTTTAATAGCAACTTACCTGAATAACAAACCATCTGGATTTATGGCACAAACTTTTGAAGGTTAACTCTATCGCCCCCTTGAGTACTGAGGGTAGTTACCGCTCCAGTGACGCAAGAATGCACGTTATTTATGTTCAAACTCACCGCACGTTGGCAATGCATTGGTCTTTGCGTACTTGCATAAAATTAGTTTCTGCCCTTGATGTGCCAGTCACAGCAAATACATTATTGCACTTTAAATAAAGCTAGATGCAGCACAATGAATATAACCGAAATAAAGTGTCTCAAGACGTGCTTTTAAAACTCAATATACTTTTTTATCACCTGACATGGTGTCTAAAAGCGTGTTGGTCCTGAAAAGACAGCAAGATGCAATGCAATGGTCGAAGACATCAATCTAATGCATGTTTAAATAGAAAACCAGCAGAAAAACAGTGCAGTTGGATGTGTTTGGTGTGAAGAGCCCCTAATGTTGTCAAAAGAGTCCACCCGCAGGTCTCTATGATAGTCTTTTCTCTAGATATGACTCGAGACCTCCTTTAATTACTTTAGTTACTATTTTATTGTCTACCAGGCAATATCGTAAGTCTAATCACTTAGAAAAGTAATCGCAAACCTCTCCCCTAAATAAGCCACATGATTTTATGTATCATTCATGTCTGTAGCATGACTGACGCTGGACAAGATATGCCACAAAGTTTAGTACTTTTAAGGGTTTTGAAAAATGTATTTTGTTGCATGGTTTACCAGTGATGCTTTACTCTTTTACTTAGCTAAAAATCAAACACAAAGATCTCTCCGTAGCTCTGCCTCAGCTAACCGAGATGTTATGAGCAGACGACCAAAGAAGACAGAAGAAAATAAACAATGAAAAAAGAGCCCTCTCGCTAACCTCCACGGACGCCGACTCATGCGCAAGGCTAATTCTGTCTAATGAATCGTGTCATAATCAGACTGAACCGACTCAGAGAAATGCCACGTTTAATTGCCTCCCCATTCAGCTAGCAGAGAGGAAACTGCTAAGATAAACACAGCACAAGCGATAATGTCTTGAGCCACAGGAACACAACTTTCTTTATTCTCAGAGAGCAGAATAAATGAAAGAGAGTAATCACAAAGAAATAAACAATTGGACTGCAAACAAAACCTCTAAGAATTAATGCCGAGTTTGATTAATGGAGCTGAATGTCAGAGAAAAAGAAACCTTATGCTAAGCTAACAAAGACTAATAAAGCTAACAAACAATTAGGACCAGTCTAGATTCCAAGATGGTCTTAACTGGTTTTAGATGGGCTTGGTTGATGATTAACCAACTTGTAGTGGTTTGTTGGTCTTAGCTTGCCACCAAGCTAGTTCTCACTGCTCAGGATGGTCTGGGTTGATAGTTTTAGAGGGGTTTTGGGTATTTGTCAGCTGGTCCAGCCATGCTAGAACTAGCATTAAAGTGGCCAGAACTCACCGATAATCAATATTAAGATGGTTTTCTTCAGTCATTTCCACTGGACCTGCTAAACTATCTTACCTTTACAATTTACAACATTAACTGTATGAGTTTTTTGTGCTTTGGTAAAGAGCTAAAAGCATTAAACCAAGGCAAATACCACCTTAAACCAAAATGGTTTGCTAGTCTTATCTGGTTAAGCTGGTCTCCCAGCTGATCTCCCAGCCTGACCAGCTGAACAATCGCCAAAGACCAGCCTGAATGAAATCCTCAATCAGAGAGGGAAAACTGTGGCTGAAAGTTTTTTTACTACCATCACAACAAGGGCTGTGAGTTCTGATCGTTTCCATGTGTGGTGTGTCCAACTCGATGTCCAATGTCATATCCTGTTCCAGCCTCAATGTGCTGCAAGAGTCTGGCGTGTCATTCCCTGAGAGAGAGAGAGAGAGAGAGAGAGAGAGAGAGAGAGAGAGTCTGGGTAATTATGGCAGGAGACCCTGCAGGTGTGCTCACTCTTCACACACACACATTAATACAAAATATCAGTCTCATGACAACTTGTACGAGATGGCGAAATCGTAAGATAATCGTAAGACTTTTATTCCAACCAATCAACAAACAGAATTTCAAATCAATGCAATAAAGGCATCAATTTTAGCTAGCCTCTTTTCCAACACTGTATTTTAAAGAGGGATCCTTCCGCATCTTCCATTGGTCAGAAAACAGGTAGGCCAGTCCCAGACTCACGCCAATGGTTGAGCCAATGTTCCTGCGTAGGGATGCTCAAACAAACACAACGTTTTGATAGCACCTCACAGTCACAGTGTTTACTTTTACTTTATGCTGAAATCACCCTGCAAATGGCTTACATGTAGATGCCTCTGCATATAGTGATGACAGAAGTTTCATTTTTGAGTGAACTCTCCTCCTCCATATCGGTTACAGAAGTTTGAGAGAGCAGAACAGACCTCCAGACAACATTCATGGGCATATGAGATCTTCAGTTCCTCCATCACTCAAAGCACAACACACACAGCGGGAGATCTTTGAGTCCTGCAGGCCGATGACAGTACATCAACACACACACACACACACACACACACACACACACACACACTCACACTCACACACACACACACACACACACACACACACACACACACACACACACACACACACACACTCACACTCACACTCACACTCACACTCACACACACACACACACACACACACATCTCTGCTTTCAAGATTTTCATGCACACAAAACAAAACCTTCAGAAGTACATTTATTCCACAGATGCTTCAGACGTCTTAAGGTTTGTTCAAATCAAAATTGAAACGAAAAAGAGAACTGAAATACAGATGAAAGTTCTACACACACAATCTGACAAAAACATTGAGAAATAATGTTATCTGACATGATAAATATGTTACAAATCTAGTTTAGAAACAAACACTTTGTGTCCATGTTGGTTTCATATTTTTTTTTTAAACATTTGTAGCGTTTCCTACAAAACCATCAAGTAAAATGTATTAAAATACTTACCTTGCACAATGAATACATGAAAGTGTACAAAAGTTAATATATATATATATATTAGGGCTGTTGATTTAACGCGTTAATTCAGTGCGAATAATTGTATCCAAAATAACGCGTTAAAAAATTTTACGCAATTAATCGCAATGCCCCCGGAGCTTTATAAGGAAGATTCCTGAGAAATGCAAGCTTGTAGTACCACCTGTTTACTCCAGGGGGCAGTAAGTGAAACTGCAGTTGTATGAGCAACACACAGTTTATACAGTGAAGAAAACACTTCAGCAGAACAACACAATCATGCGTTACGTTCTTGCGTTCAAAACACTTGAAGGAGCGCAAATCTGAACTAAGAGATCTCAAGATGTGTTTAAAGATTGAGTATTAAACTGTATTTAACTCGACACAGTGACCTAAAAATTTATATTTATGATGCAACACACCCGAGACACAACACAAGCATGTCTGACGCTGGTGTAAATTGACGGGTCCTTAAACAAGCCCTCATAATAAATCTCCAAATGATGATCAATTGACTTATGATCAATAATATGGTAGTAAACAATACATTGTACAATACAATTATTTTAACACTATATATTGAATTATCATTATATGAGGGGCTTTCTCAGCAAATATAGTGTGTGTGTTTGTGTGTGTGTGTGTGTGTGTGTGTGTGTGTGTGTATATACTGTGTAATAATATGTACTCTCTGTGTGTGTGTGTGTGTGTGTGTGTGTGTATACACTGTGTAATAATATGTACTCTCGTGTGTGTGTGTGTGTGTGTGTGTGTGTGTATATGTGTATATACACATATATACACACACTGTGTAGTAATATATACTGTGTTTGTGTGTATATAAGTGTGTGTGTGTGTGTATATAAAAGTATATATTTATGTATATATACACTGTGTAATAATATGTACTCTCTGTGTGTGTGTGTGTGTGTGTGTGTGTGTGTATATGTGTGTGTTTGTGTGTGTGTATATGTGTGTGTGCGTGTGTGTGTGTATATGTTTGTGTGTGTGTGTATATGTGTGTGTGTGTGTGTGTGTGTGTATGTGTGTGTGTGTGTGTGTGTGTGTGTATCAACTCAATATGTATATTACTCAAGACAGAAAAACATGTGGCAATGAGGAAACCAAACAAAGGTTTGTTTGTATTTTGTTTGGTTTGTTATAAAACTTGGCGAAACTGCCTCCTGCATCAGCAATTTTACCTTTTCTACTTCTGCGAGTCTGAGCTGTTGAATTAGCCATGCCCTTCTTTCCAAAACCCAAAGATACCAAATGAGCTTTGAGACCAACATCATGCAGAAACTGTTGTTAAAAACAACAGCAGCAAAACAGCGCCCTCAACTGACAACTGCTCTGAACAACATGGCATAAAAATGGTATTAAGCCTCAATAATTTGCTGCAACTACAATACTATGAGAATGAGCAAAATGATTGACAGGCAGAAAGCGCCATTGTCTGCAGCCCGCGGACACTTATTTGCTGTTTACAGAGACCAGTAAGATATCGCATGACACTTATTTCAGTAAGATTTTATCTTTCAGGAAGTTCGAAATTGCATACTACCCATACTTTTTCTACTAATCCTGCCACATCTGTCCATGGCAGAAAAGTAGTATGGTAGTATGAAATTCTAAATTCAACTCACCAAATAAAATGTGTGTTTGCTTTAGTGGATCATAGAGTTTCCATCCATTCTTTGGTTCCTGGACCCCCAAAGCCACTTGAAATGCCAATAGAAATACCCAAGACAGAAATCAAACAAAGATTCACTGTAACCCCACCATCATCTTCGAGTTTTGACACAGATGGTCATAACAGTCTCAAGGGTTTAAAACATTTCAACATAACCGGATCAATCGTTCTCTCCTGCGCACATGGAAGGACACAGCTGATGCCGTTTAGGTTGTGAAAGATCCAATTAAAGCCCATGTTTGGATCAAGGAGGTCTATAATACTTACAGACAGACATCCGTTAGCATTCCCATTCATCTCAATGGCAGTTGCTCAGCAAGTGTTTGCGAAAGTGACGCTCCATTAAGTTAGGAAAATGTCAAGCTGGATATCATGCATCATTGCATTCCTAAATATGTCACTCCGTTAATCATGCCACAACGGAAGTACGGATTGCATTCTCAGCATTGCTGCAAGGGACGCTAATTGAACATTAGCATTAAAGGAATAGTGCCAACTCTTCATATTCTAACATTCCTCGTCTGCTGAAGGTGAACAATCACATGTTATGATGAACCAGAGTTTCACGTCATGGCCGCCAAGCCAGAGTTTCTCGACATGGCCACCAAGCCAGAGTTTCACATCATGGCCGCCAAGCCAGAGTTCCTCGACATGGCCGCCAAGACAGAGTTTCACATCATGGCTGCCGAGCCAGAGTTCCTCGACATGGCCGCCAAGACAGAGTTTCACATCATGGCTGCCGAGCCAGAGTTCCTCGACATGGCCGCCAAGACAGAGTTTCACATCATGGCTGCCGAGCCAGAGTTCCTCGACATGGCCACCAAGCCAGAGTTTCACATCATGGCCGCCAAGCCAGAGTTTCTCGACATGGCCACCAAGCCAGAGTTTCACATCATGGCCAGCAAGACAGAGTTTCACATCATGGCCGCCAAGCCAGAGTTTCTCGACATGGCCACCAAGCCAGAGTTTCACATCATGGCCGCCAAGCCAGAGTTTCTCGACATGGCCACCAAGCCAGAGTTTCACATCATGGCCACCAAGCCAGAGTTCCACAACATGGCCGCCAAACCAGAGTTTCACGTCATGGTCTCCAAGCCAGAGTTTCTCGACATGGCCGCCAAGCCAGAGTTTCACGTCATGGTCTCCAAGCCAGAGTTTCTCGACATGGCCACCGAGCCAGAGTTCCTAATAAAAGACATCAAAAACAGGAACCTTTAGAAGATTTGGAATGTGATGCATGAGCCACATGGACTACATTTGTGACACTTTTGGGTGCTTTATTAAACACTAAACTGATTATTGCCATTATATTGAATACAGACTACAGGACTGGATTAAATTATCATTAAATAATCTTCTTTTGTGTTCCTTAGAAGAAAGAAAGTATGTCAAACGAGTTTGGAAAAAACATTGAAAAACACATGATTTTTCATTTTTGGTGCACCAGAAAAATGTAACCTTTATCTTCTATGCCACGTTTTCTCTTTCAGGTCATAAAATTGCACTTTTTTGCACAGACATTTGAAAAAGTAACTCTATCGGCCCCTTAAGTACTGTAGTTTAGTACTGCAATAGCAATGCATTAAAAGAGCATTCTGTTTGCATTTGTGTACTTGCGTAAAGTATGTGTCTTGCCTCAGTCATACTGGGAAGTCACATGGTCTTACCTGTTGGTCCGTCTCACTTGGAGCCATTTGTCTTGAGAAGTTTCATAACTGGAGTTGCCCATGTTCAAGTTGCTGTTTTGCAACAGAAACTTTAATTAGCCAGTTTATCATACTGCACCTAAACCTCTCCGCCTGTCTCCATACCCCTATCTGTCGCTCTCTCTTCATGCCACTTCATTCATCTCCAAACCAGCCTGCCCTCACCACCCAGATAAGCCAGCGCAGTATTTGAGAGAGCTGTAAATCAGACTTGTTGAAAGGCACGAATGGTCCAAAGCATCACAAAGATTTGCTCTGTGAGATTTATAAGACTGGGAGGCTCAATACAGAGGCTCATAAAATAAAATATATACATCTCCAAATGAAGAGGATGAATTAAATGAAACTATTTCATCGAGGCTTAAGAAGAGTGTGAATTCTGTGGCAAATATATATATTTCAAATACTGAGTCCCGAAGTCCACATATGTGAAGTTGTCAAACATGTTGAGTGATCCAAACATCATCTGCAGCCTGAAACTGAACTTTTGATCTGATTTTAGGAGTGAACGCACTTGAGAGCTATAGGATGCTCCCTTGCTCCCTATTTAGTGCACTACTTAACCTCCAGTGTGCTGTTTGTCTGCACTGGTCTCAGAACAGTTATAGGAGAGCTATAGGATGCTCCCTTACTCCCTGTTTAGTGTATGACTTAACCTCCAGTGTGCTGTTTGTCTGCACTGGTCTCAGAACAGTTATAGGAGAGCTATAGGATGCTCCCTTGCTCCCTATTTAGTGCATGACTTAACCTCCAGTGTGCTGTCTGTCTGCACTGGTCTCAGAACAGTTATAGGAGAGATATAGGATGCTCCCTTGCTCCCTATTTAGTGCATGACTTAACCTCCAGTGTGCTGTCTGTCTGCACTGGTCTCAGAACAGTTATAGGAGAGCTATAGGATGCTCCCTTGCTCCCTATTTAGTGTATGACTTAACCTCCAGTGTGCTGTTTGTCTGCACTGGTCTCAGAACAGTTATAGGAGAGCTATAGGATGCTCCCTTGCTCCCTATTTAGTGCATGACTTAACCTCCAGTGTGCTGTCTGTCTGCACTGGTCTCAGAACAGTTATAGGAGAGATATAGGATGCTCCCTTGCTCCCTATTTAGTGCATGACTTAACCTCCAGTGTGCTGTCTGTCTGCACTGGTCTCAGAACAGTTATAGGAGAGATATAGGATGCTCCCTTGCTCCCTATTTAGTGCATGACTTAACCTCCAGTGTGCTGTCTGTCTGCACTGGTCTCAGAACAGTTATAGGAGAGATATAGGATGCTCCCTTGCTCCCTATTTAGTGCATGACTTAACCTCCAGTGTGCTGTCTGTCTGTACTGGTCTCAGAACAGTTTAAAATGCACCTTATTTTCATCCTAACTCCAAATCGGGGATTTACTTATTCCCAATTCCCAATGTGCTCTAAGTCCTCGTGGTGGCAGAGGACGAATCTCAGTTGCCTCCGCGTCTGAGAACGTCAATCCGCGCATCTTATCACGTGGCTTGTTGAGCGTGTTACCGCGGAGATAAAGTGCATGTGGAGGCTTCACGCCATCCATCGTGGCATCCACGTGCAACTCACCACACACTCCACCGAGAGCGAGAACCACATTATAGGGACCACGAGGAGGTTACCCCATGTGACTCTACACTCCTTAGCAACCGGGCAAATTTGGTTGCTTAGGAGAGCTTAATATTGCATATAACTCTGCACAGATAAGATTAGTAAATGATTTTATCACACTAAAATCATGTTAACATGCATATTGTTATGTCTTGTTGCTATACTTTTGAAACAGTAAGTATTGAAATGTTTATAGGCAGGTCCCATTCACAGGTCTGCAACCTGACCCGGGCCCGACGGGACCCAAGAACCCACTGGGTTTCTGGCACTGGGTTCGGGTCAGTTTTTCAAGTATGACTTTGGATTAGAATCGGGTTGGTTTTTTAATTAATGCAAAAATAAACAGGCCTACCTAACTTGTTTCACGCATGCGTTAGGGGCCGTTCACATCTAACGTGTTTTTGCGTGCATCTGCGCTGTTTTTCCATTGGTTTCCCATACAACACATGCAGTACGAACATCTTTGATGTTGCACCATGTCTTGCTGTTTCTTCAGCATCTTGCGCAGGACCGGCACATTTTTTTAGACACTGTACAAGAGTCAATATTGAAAAAAACATGCCGAGAATTTCTCTTTCATTCGTTGCGCTGCATCTAGCTTGTTTTTAAAGTCAGGCCACATGTTCTCGGGTATGGGTCAGGTTCAGGATTCGTTTTTACATCTCCATGCCACCACACAAAACTCCTGTAATTCATTGCATTGGTTGTGATTAGCGTAGTGTACAGTCAAGTTACTTTGACTTTACCGCGGTCATACAAAACTCACATCTGCGTTAGTGATGGCTAGAGGTGGAACTCGGAAAAGCCACAAATTGAGGTTTCCGTACAGTTACAGTTCAAAGGGGTAGAACCCCCGAAATCTTCATCTCACATTGCAAAATAGCTTTTCCGCTAATCAGATGCAAGACTGCAAAAGCAAAGGAACCGTTCTGTCTTACTGAGCGCTTGATCAAAAAGCTGAGCGAGGGTTCGAGGAAGGGCTTTTGGTTTAGCAGCGTCTCACGCAGACAGAGGGGATTTGTTCGGCAGCGGGTGATTTGTGGGCGCGTTTGAAAGCAGATCTGATCCATTTGACCCGGGTTGGCGGGAGGGAAATCAATGCACTGATTAGAAGACGCGATCGAGTTTCTGATTAAAACCACAGCGAGTCAGACACATAATACTCATCACAGTGGGACACCGGAGAACGGAAGATTCACAGAATTCTTTTAAATGAGGCGTCAGTGACATCACAGCCTGATAACAGCACAGAGCGTAACTGATTTAAGTTTGATTTAAAGGGGAAGTGTGTCATTTTTTGGAGGTTAAAGTACTTTACTCTTCCAGCTCAATATGCATAGACAGCCATAAGACATTTATAGGTTGATTGCCCAGAAAAGTGTAAACACTGTGGTCCTGTTGTGATTTTAAAACACACAGGAAACATGTCTATCTTACTTTAAGATGGAAACCATCAAATTTGACCTTTTGTGTTCCGACGGGTCGAAACAACATTAGGGTGAGTACATAATGACTGAGTTTGTATTTTCGGATGAACTATTCCTTTAAATATGACTTCAAATAGAGAGTCAGAGAGACGAGCCAATGAAAAGCTACCTTGCTTTGGGCTATTTGTGTTAGTAAGTAAGTTAAGTATAACCTCTTTAGCCTTGACATACCAGAAAAAACTCTTTTTTTATGTGGCTCTTCAATGAAGAAAGACAAACACGGATGTATTACAAAGGGCAGAGCAGTGTTGATTCCTAGAGATATGTGCGTAATTAGATTCATTGCATTTTTTCAGGGGCCTTTATTAAATTATAGTGAGTTTCAACAACATTTTGGTAAATTGAATTCCTCATGCTACGTTTTTTTAAACATAAGAAATGCGAGACCGGAGACTTTGATGATGAAGGTTACGGGACATGATTCATTTTTAGAGAAAGCAAGACAAGTGTGAGAAAACTGTTACCGCTGAGAACATATTAGAAGTGAAGTAGAGAGAAAATCGTTCTAGTTAATATGATAAAAGCACTTCCTGTGCATGCAGTAAAGTCATTAATGTCCAGCGATGTATCTAAAGTACTAAAAGTATGCAATTATTAGCTGGTCATGAGAAAGTACATACTAGAGTATAAAGACAGTATGAGAGTATTGCACTGAAAAAAAATCATTTTGTCCTGATTTCCAGTCAAATATCCTTTAAACAAGATACATTTACAAGAGAAGATGTTACGACTTGTTTTCAGACACTTTAGTGTTAGTTTTGAGCATGCATGTGAAGATGTTTGTGATTAAAACAAGGAGAAAAATCAGCTTAAATATTCAAGATATGGTCACGGAGGGCCTCAAAGCTAAAAGAGTTATAGGAACGTTAGTAGATAATATTGTATATTTAATTTTGTTTTTTTATGAATTATAATTTGTTATTTTCTATGTATTTATTTGTTTATTTTCTCCCCTTTCTCGCCCCAATTTCCCAATGCGCTCTAAGTCCTCGTGGTGGTGTAGTGACTCAATCCGGGTGGCGGAGGACCGTCAATCCGCGCATCTTATCACATGGCTTTTTGAGCGCATTACCGCGGTGACCTAGTGCGTGTGGAGACTTCATGCTATTCTCCACAGCATCCACGCACAAATCACCACACGCCCTACCAAGAGCAAGAACCACATTATAGTGACCACGAGGAGGTTATACCATGTGACTCTACTCTCCCTAGCAACTTGGTTGCTTAGGAGATATGGCTGCAGTCACTCAGCACACCCTGGATTCGAACTTGCGCCTCCAGGGGGGTAGTTAGCATCAATAATCGCTGAGATACCCAGACCCCCTTTCATTTGATATTTAGTTACAATTTAGCATATTTAGCAGCTCAAGCAGTTGAAATCATATCTGGTTGTTTATATTTTTTGTTGTGTGGTCAGACGTAATTTTGCATACTTAACCCTTTAAAGTCTGAAATATGAAAACATTTTCAGAAAATTCAATTTATTTTACATTAAATAGTTTTTAGTTCCATTAGACAAACTATTAAAAAAAATCATAAAAAGCATGTTTGCACGTTTTATTTATAATATGTATCATATTTGGTACATTAGGCTTTAAAGGTAATTTTCCTCCTGAGGCCCAGCGATTCATTTTGTGTTGGACATTTGCTAAGTAAGTTTTTCTACAGGGGTAAATATTGGGGTATTATCAGAGGACTCTCTGGGCTTTTCAGAGATACCAAATGTTTGAGAGTTATTTTATTTATATTTTATGCACAAAACACTATATTGGCATTTTTAAAAGGGAAATTGTAAAACTTTTTTCATTGGGTCTCAGGAACATATGGTAAGATGACATCATAATAGCTTGTATGGTAAGATGACGTCATAATAGCTTGTATGGTAAGATGACATCATAATAGCTTGTATGGTAAGATGACATCATAATAGCTTGTATGGTAACATGACATCATAATAGCTTGTATGGTAAGATGACATCATAATAGCTTGTATGGTAAGATGACATCATAATAGCTTGTATGGTAACATGACATCATAATAGTTTGTATGGTAAGATGACATCATAATAGCTTGTATGGTAACATGACATCATAATAGCTTGTATGGTAAGATGACATCATAATAGCTTGTATGGTAAGATGACATCATAATAGCTTGTATGGTAACATGACATCATAATAGCTTGTATGGTAAGATGACATCATAATAGCTTGTATGGTAACATGACATCATAATAGTTTGTATGGTAAGATGACATCATAATAGCTTGTATGGTAAGATGACATCATAATAGCTTGTATGGTAAGATGACATCATAATAGCTTGTATGGTAAGATGACATCATAATAGCTTGTATGGTAACATGACATCATAATAGCTTGTATGGTAACATGACATCATAATAGTTTGTATGGTAAGATGACATCATAATAGCTTGTATGGTAAGATGACATCATAATAGCATGTATGTAAGATGACATCATAATAGCTTGTATGGTAAGATGACATCATAATAGCTTGTATGGTAAGATGACATCATAATAGCTTGTATGGTAAGATGACATCATAATAGCTTGTATGGTAACATGACATCATAATAGCTTGTATGGTAAGATGACATCATAATAGCTTGTATGGTAAGATGACATCATAATAGCTTGTATGGTAAGATGACATCATAATAGCATGTATGTAAGATGACATCATAATAGCTTGTATGGTAAGATGACATCATAATAGCTTGTATGGTAAGATGACATCATAATAGCTTATAATGTTTAATAATGAGATCTTTATAACGACAGAGCAGGCTGCACATATGAAAACACACAGAAATTTTAGTACACATTTTAAATATGTCTTGTAAAAAGTATGTCAGTGTGGCAGGCAGAGGCTTGATTAGCCTAATACGGGACCGGGTGTGTAGGACCACGACCGCCCTCCGCCCTGCCACAGTCAGACTTTTCAAAGCTCTGTGAAATTTCTTGTGGTGCATGCATGTATCATCATTGTGATAGAGATATTCCTCAAAAGCCTGTTGAATCATATTTGATACATGGATTTCAAAGGGGCATTTTCAATTAAATGATATACAAAATGTTAACCAAGCACAAGTTGCTTATATTCAGCAAATACTCATTTTAAAATATTAGTAACAATATAATCATTACTGTCACTTTTACTTGATTAAAATAAGCTGTCGTTTATCCCAACATAAGAGTAATTTTTCACGCAAGTTCACTGTTAATATATCGATATAAACATTGAAACCACTTTATTTTACACAAATAACCACTAGATGGTGCCATAAACATGTGAAACGTAACTGCCATTGGTTGTTTGGCTCGTCAGCTTGAACAGAGAATGAAACCGAGCGTCAAACGTTGTATATCATATTTGATACACGCAGTGTTATAATATACTCACCCTCATATAGTTCCAAACCTGAATGACTTTTTATGTCTTTTCAGTACAACGGGGTAAGTTACATAAACAAGTAATTCACTACAAATGACTAATTACTTTTCTAAAATTGTGATCCAATTACTTGACAATTTCTTTCTTTAAAAAGTAATTACATTACTAATAACTTTACTTTCATTTACTTTCTCAGTTTTTTCACGCTAAACAATTTCTAAATAATGTCCTTATTTCCTCACTCACAGAAATGGAAACAGACGTACGTCTGAACATAATTCATATTTTAAATATATTATACATACAGTATATCGTATTGTTATGTGAATATGGATGAAGCCCCTGTGAGTCTCTTTGTGATCTGACAGCATTGTCTTGAGTCTTTTCTGCCAATGTGACGTTTCATTGGTCGAGAGACTGAGGACTTGTTTTTGATGAGGTAGAGGGGAGAGTTGGAAGAGACCTGAATCTTCAGCAGACCTAAATGGATGAAGGTTGGGCTTGAATCTGCCTCCCATCCACAAAACATCTCTCCATCACCCAGCAGATAAAAGCATTTCTTTTGAAATCCTGCAGGAGTGAACCCCTCCTTTCGCCCCTCGGATCTTATCTCCCATAGCTTTAGAGGGAGTGCTGATCTCTCAGAAGAGGTTGAGATAACAGCATGAACGATACAAACAATCAGCCTGACACACTCATAAACCAGGTCTACTAAAGGATCATTTATCTCTCTATATATGAGCTCTGTGTGTGTGTGTGTGTGTGTGTGTGTGTGTGTGTGTGTGTGTGTGTGTGTGTGTGTACAGGTTTCACTATACACTTCTGAGGGCCAGATTTTGTTTAATGCCCTCACAAATGTTGTGACACATATCGAAAACAGATGTCTGTCAAACTCCAAAAAGGACTAAAACATCACAAAAGTATCTTAAAAGTAGTCAATGCAAGACATGCGTTATATTTTAAGTCTTGTGAAGCTATACAGTAGCTTTAAAACAACCTTTAAAGAATTAACCTTTTAGGGGCTGTTCACACAGAACAAGTTCTCTAAAAAATGTGTCTCAAAACCCGTTTTTAATTGATGAAGTTTCTTTAAAACTTGACACATGCTGCGTCCGAATATCCAGTATGCCAGTGGAGTAGTATGTCTGAACCATCAGTTTTAATAACAGAGGACGTGAGAAATGCCTGGACGACCTATTATTTCTGGCGAGATTGTGAAGTGCACATCCACTGGACACTTTACGATCCCATAATACCTCGGGAGCTGAGGCGACATCATGCTTAATATGCTGGATTTAAAAAAATGGCGGAGAACCGTGAGTCGGACGTCTCTTTCAGCAGTTACAGAAATACTCAAACCAGCCCATCTGGCTCCAACAATCATGCCACTGAGATCACATTTCTTTTCCCCATTCTGATGGATGATGTGAACATTAGCTGAAGCTCCTGACCCATATCTGCATGATTTTATGCCTTAAGATTTAATGCCCATTGCAATAATGTGGAGACTGGTTCTCCCAATTAGTCTTTGTGACACATTATATGTTACTTGAATTGGTGATATTTTAGAGCATTTTTATCTTTATACTGTGAAAGCTTTGTTTGGAAAATGTTAATAAAGCATTATATTGTTACATATTGTTTTGCTTCCTTTCCTAAGATGGAAATAAAGGCATTTTGACAAGAAAAGGAGTGTGTATATATATACAGTGTCAAATTTCAGCACTTTCAAAAAATGCGGCAAAAAGGTTTTTTTATTAATCGCGATTAAAATATGTAATCGACTGACAGCAAGTTTTTGGATCACTTTCCATAAAATGTTTATATTGTGATATCGATATTATCTGAAAATTTCAAGAATGTTGCAACTTACTTATATCCCCCACCCATAGGCCAAAAGATATAACTTGACATACAGGCTGAATAGGATAATTGCTAATTATGTCAATGCATAAACAGCAGCATGGAATAAAATGGTCGCTGTCCTTTTCTGCATATCGCGGCACGGTTTTGTGGTCCGTTCTGCATAACAAGGCAGCTCGTTTTAGCGTTTCGCGGCCCATTCGGAACGTTTCGTGGCCGACCCACCGGCCCGCTGGGTTCGCCCTGTGGCCAGTCCGCCCTACATCGGCCCCAACCTTAAACATATTTCCCCTGGTTGAGATCTAGGAATTTTTTCTTACATTATTCCCTCCAAGGCCACATCATTCCCATTGTGACCTCATTTGAGCAGTGCAGCCCCATTTCAGAGCATAAAAGCATTTCATGCTTTTTTTTATAGCAGTTATTGTTAATGCTGCATCTCAGCACTGTGCAAGGTGAGTCTTTGAGCTTTGTGAAGCTGTGGGTGTCACATATTTTAACACAACACAAATTTATTATATTTCACACCAGGGTCTCTCTGCGGAACAGCTCATAGTCAAAGAATGTGCTTCCTTCTGGGTTATTTTTCTTTGCTTTTGCTTGTCTTCAGTAAAAGAAGAGAATTATAAACATATCCTGCGACCTGACCATGCTCTCAGTGTCACAGCAATAACAGAGATAAATGTTTTGTTTGGTTAATGACCAGGCGCCGTGGCATTTCAAGATTAACTGGATAGTTGTGATGTGCACGTAAAGTGAACATGAACAGTTTGTCATGATTATTTGCCTGGTGGAGTTGGTACGGTTTCCATAACCCTGTATGTTTATGGTTCATGTGTCTAACTGTTCTACAAACAACATGGATATCCATTTTTATTCAATCAATTTGCCTTCTTTTATGTTAACACTCCCTTTGTGTTATCTCTGTATGCACAAGATTGAAAACTGCATTGTAAAATAACTTTTCTGGTGACTTAGTTTGTTTCACAGTTCATAAACAACCTAAAATATGTAAAGGGGTTCAAGTTTACATTTTCTCAATTTTAATGTCTTCCAGACTAGTTTTAATGCTCCTAGTTACAGGAATTTTCAGGGCCAAATACAACTAAAAGGTAAGGTTTTTTCCAAACAATGGCAGATGGGGGGAGTGTTTGAGAAACCTGTTTTTGGAAACAGTCATTGTTTTTGCAATTCTTTTTGGTGATGCTAGTGGTGCAGAAATTACACACTACACATTTATTTTCTTATTTTTTTAAAAGAGAGAAAGAAAGTTACTGCGAGGCACTTCAAATGGAAGTGAATGGGGCCAATTTTTGGAATATACTTGGCCTATTTCATTGAAACTGCCCATGCATATTAAGTTGTATTTTACCTGGAATATTCCTGTAAACTGAAGATCTTGGACTCTCTTCATGGTGAGTTACATTGTTTTTGTTTCTATGCCAGAGTTTATCTGTGTGCATGAGCTACATCATTAAGCTAAATGACAGGAAACTTCTTTTGCATAACTACGACCACACACACACACACACACACACACACACACACACGCAGAAACATACAATCTCTTTCACATGGACAAACAAACACACTGGCAAACACTCTTGCATGCAAATTACACATATACTCACATTACAGGATTTCTATCAATAATACAAAAAAAAAAAAAGAATATGTAATGTTTGGGATATTTCTTTTAAGTAATAAGTAAAAGCCTAAACATAAAATAGACCAAATTTACCCATTTGAAAAATGAGATTGGAGACCCATGAAGCTTCTTAGTCTTGACTAGCATGTGATACATGTGGCTAAAAAGTGAATAATAATAATAAACTATTATCCCCAGAGCTGAAGTCCAACAGGTTGAAATGGTTCCAAACCTTTGGCCTGCTGTTCTCGTGTAGCCAGATTTTCACTAAAGTCTGGCCACATTTTTAGCTTATTCTGACCAAGAACCGCTGACTTAGACTGTATAGGTCGGTCTGAGTGACATGAACTGTGACCAATCAGTTTGATTTGTTTTAATGTGCCTTTTAGGGGCAGGTTTATCTAGCACAATTATACAACAACAGAGTGCAATGGAGCCCACCCACTTGTTCAGCCGTCTTGTTTCCGTAAGTATTTTTCCCATAAATGGAAGCGCAGCGTAGTTCTAGCGCGAAGACTAGCAGCTGTACATCATCACATCATTAGCTGGGTAACTCCTAGCCAATCGCATGTAAGCCGTTGCTTTATAAGTCTGCTCACAATCTATCACATTGCTGTTTCAGTGTGCTAACATGGAAACCTCCACCACCCCACCACCACCTGTTGAGCCCCGTCCCGCACGGGGGTAGGCTCCTCGTCCCTGCCTACTACTTCCGTCAGGACATGGCGGTTCCGGGTACAACTCCCTCGGACCGCCGGACGGGGCCTAAGCCAAAGAGAGACATTACTTTCTGTTTTACATTTATCAAATAAATGGCATCTTAAACTTCACTCAAGCCTGCGTGTCTTCCCGATAGAATTGTTTTTTCATAGGAATTTAATTAAATTCTTAATAAAAGAGTTCTTACCACATTACAAACTTTGATTTGAAGCAAAAAAGTATTTGAAAATTGGACATAAAGATAAAGGTGCTAGAGTGTGTACTTAACAGCATAATCTTATGAAAATGACATGACTGTGGCAACATTTTTGCAAAACAAAATTACGTGCTTCATAACACCGCATCCTAACCAGACAAGACGCGATAAGATTCCAGCAGCAAGCTATCTGTCTGTCCACACCAGACACGATGTGTCACTGTGATATTAATACACTAAAATGAGGATAATTAACAATAACATTTAGAAAACAGAGCAATTACAGGTTGAATAGTCTGTTTATTGAACGCAACTCATTTTTTCACATAAGCTCTATAATGTTATCTATGGCAACCCCCTAGGGGATAAATACACAATCACACTGTTTCACACACATACACAGGGCAAAGTTATGTTATGAATCACATCCTTATTTAGTCTGTTATGATTGTTTATGTTCATGTGTTACTCCTGTTGTTATTTTGCCGATCTCCATATGAGAGGGAAGCGGAGAGAAAATCAGAATAAGCTGGCATGTCTCCCCACTGCCATTCTGAACCTGTGTGTGTGTGTGTGTGTGTGTGTGTGTGTGTGTGTGTGTGTGTATGTGTGAGCGTGTATTTATCACTTTGTGGGGACCAAATGTCCCCATAAGGATAGTAAAACCCGAAATGTTTGACCTTGTGGGGACATTTTGTCGGTCCCCATGAGGAAAACAGCTTATAAATCATACTAAATTATGTTTTTTGAAAATGTAAAAATGCAGAAAGTTTTCTGTGAGGGTTAGGTTTAGGGGTAGGGTTAGGTTTAGGGGATAGAATATAAAGTTTGTACAGTATAAAAACCATTATGTCTATGGAAAGTCCCCATAAAACATGGAAACACAACATGTGTGTGTGTGTGTGTGTGTGTGTGTGTGTGTGTGTGTGTGTGTGTGTGTGTGTGTGTGTGTGTGTGTGTGTGTGTGTGTGTGTGTGACAGAGCTCTGGCTGAAGAGAGTGAGACCTCAAGCACAACATATATTAGGTCCCTCAAATCAAGTTGTTCTGAACTGGCCAGTGAGATGTGGCTTTAATATACTGTTAAAATAATAATTTTAGACCCATTTGTTGACTGCGCTGAATGGCGCGATGTCGCAGAAATAGAAACCATTCCAAAAATAGAAAGCCCTGTCGCTCGTTAGGACAAAAACTCAGATTAACATGAAAAACATTCATTTAATCAAGTGTTGCGGCATCGTGTCACATCTGGTTAGGAAACGGTGTTAAACGTTTTGCTGCAGTTTCCCAGTGAAATGTCCAGTGGGGGGTGCCAAAAGCAAGTCAAATTGTGTCATTTTCAGGCAAGGTTTTTAAGGTGCATGTCAGATAAAGGTATTGAGTAAAATGTACCACTAACCAAAAACTTTAAGCTAACCTAACAATAGTATAGAAACAACAAAAATCCATTCCCTAAACTAAAACATAAACCTAATCGAAAGTGTCGTAAAAGCAAATTCAACATAAAAAGCACATTTTCTGAAGCAGCCAAGTCATTTCAAGTCACTTCAATCACACTTTCATCTCACCTGTTAGCTTGTGTGTTTGACTGGGCTTGAGCTTCTGTCTTCCGAGTCCAAAGTACAACTCTCTATCAAGAGAGCAACCACGGAAGTAAATGTTTGTAGGTCTGTATTACAATCATTAAAATGTATCATTTTTCAAACGATGTGTGTTAAGAGTAAAAGTGTTTTGATATCCTAACATAGCAGTGTGTGAGTAATAGAGCTAAAAATACGTGTTTATAAAGTCGTAATTGGCCGTTGTAGTCATGATTTGTGTGAAAGTCAATAAAACACACAGTTGTTGTCGCACCTCTAGTGTTAATTTCACCAGGAAACTGTGGCGGGCGGCACATACAACTCAGTTTGCAAACATTTTGCTATACTAGCATTTATTCTATAAGGTTGGTAATCACCATCTTTCATGAGGGAATAAACTACAATCCCATGAAGCTTTGTGAATGACATCAAATAAACTATTTATTTTAAAGTGGTTGATTATAAGTATAGAAACAATATATTTGTTCAAAAGTTTGAGAGTGTAGGGAGAGCTACTATTGCATCTTTCACAGTGCATCAGGGAAGTGGGCGGTCACTGCAGAGCTCTTTTGGTGCGCTTTGTTTGCCGCGACTCTCTGATTGGTGAATCTTTCTCTTCAGGATTATGGGTTGTGTAGTTCCTCAACAGGAAATCCACTAGTAAACATTTCAGTATTATAGTAACGACACCTCACACCAAGTAAGAATAACTGCAAACATAAGAAGCAAAGTAGTGTTTAAACTGTGGATCTCACTGCTGCATTAGAGTTTGCTTTTACAGCTGGCTGCGGGGTGCAGGTGAGAAACCCTGGTGAGCCCCTAAGAGGAATGGAATACTTTTGCATGGAAACGCTGTATAATAAGGGGGGATGGAATCATTTCTCCATTTTGAAGCGCTTCCTAATCTATTTATGAATGATGTTTACCCTTATTTGCGGAGAACCAAATGGCTACTTGCTGAAAATAGAGAGCTGATGTACAATTGAGGTCTGACCACATTATTTTCCAAAAAGCAAGTGAACTAGAGAAACTGGCCTGTTTGCGAAAAGAGGTTCCAAAGGATAGAAAACCAAAGGAAGGGGTCGGTTTACAGCCGCAGGAAGAGCTGCCAATCTCTTGGGGCACGTGCTCCTTCTTGCATAACTGCCTGGGAAATAAATACTAATTTAATGAAAGACGAATGACCTTTCTAGATTGTTATGGATCCTTTTTCTAGATATTAGACAGAGTGTGCAAACCATAGATTATGAGCAACTCAGCAGCCTTTAATTTGTGTCCGGCATCATGCCTAGATATGAATTTACACTTATATACTGTATACATAATCGTCCCCCAAAAGTTGTGTGAAAATTTTATAACGTGCTTTTAATTTCACGTAATGCATTATCATTCTAACTGACAATGTTAAAGTTCACTAATCATCATATAAAATATAAAATATTTTCAGGTCAAGTTGAGCTTAATTGACAGTATTTGTGGTATAACGTTGATTACATAAAAAAAAAAATTGGACTTGCCCCTTGTTTATTTAAATACAAATAAAAAGGCACTTACAATGGAAGTAAATGGGGCCAATTTGTAGACATTAAAATACTCACTGTTTCAACATTATAGCCAAAAGATATGAAGAATGCATGTAAACATGATTTTAGTGTGATAAAAGCACTTATTAAACTTTATATTACCCCTTTGAGATCCGAAGGTGTTTTTCTGTTTTTAATGAGATTATGATACATTCTGAGACTCTCAGCCTAATAAATTGCAGAAGGAATTTTTTTTTTCTTATTTGACATTATATATCTCTGGGTATAAATAAGGTGGCTCAGAAAAACTGCTTTTTTTGATCCCAATCATGTCAACTGTCTCTGAGAAAAATTTGTTGATACAACAAAGCAATCAAAAGTTATAACATTACAAATATATTTTATCATAGTGTCCAGAAATGTCTTTATGTGTCCAAAAGCCTCTCAAAACAAATAAAGCATAATAATTGTACATAAGAACTTACTACGCATGCAAAGATAACATAAAGGTAAAGGTATGCACTGTGTGGAGACATGATTTTAGTCATGAGATTTCACAGAATGAGATTCATTCTGTGACATTTGAGTCATTATTGAATCTGTGTCATGTATTTGGCGCCATCTTCTGGTGGCCATATGTAACATTGTGCTTTGTGTGGATTGTCTAATGATCTATACATCTGATTCCCTTATGTGTGGGGGCTCATTTGAAAGATAATCACCTCCTCGTAGAGTAAGTAACAGTATGTGATATTTTATGTTCTGTCAACTGTTTGTGAAGTTAAGCGAAAATGCGGCATATAAGCAACACCAACATGTTTGTCAATGGCTATTACTCACTATATTTTTGTCTGTGAGTAAAACAAATAGACTGGTTGTATTCTACTCTTTGAGAGCTTTCCTATAACATATGACACATGGATATTCGATCAGTCTGATATTTTTGCTGATTATATTTACAGTGCTACAAAACCCATAAACAAATGAAAGACACAAAATGAACAATAAACATACCTAGCGGCCCCTGGTAGTTGCCCAGGTAATCCTTACAGAGCCCCCCCCCCCCCCAACTAAGGAATGGCTAGGGAATCTCCTTAACACATTCAAACAAAAATAGTTCCTTGGAGGACCAGGAGGCGGAAGCTCAGGGGACGGAGCCGCAGGAAGCAGAAGCTCAGGGGGCGGAGCCGCAGGAGTCTCAGGGCATAGATTACCAGGGGGTGAAGCCACAGGGGGCGGGGCCACATAAGGTCCAGGAGGAGGAGCCGCAAGACGTGTAGGCTCAGAGGGCAGAGACACAGTAGACGGAGCCGAAGAAGGCGGTGCCACAGTAAGTGGAGCATCTGGGTATTCAGAGGGCTCAGAGGTCAAGTCAACATGGGACTCAAAGTGTTCAGAGAGGCTGGGGACTCCGAGAGCATAGCACTAGGGGAGTACGAGAGCATGGCACTAGAAAATTCAAGCTACAGACTGGTAGCTTGTGTCTAACAGGTGCTGGCCACTGGACTGAGCAACAGACTGGCCGATGGCTGCTGGAGACTGGACAGGCTCGCCATGGAAGACTCAGAGGGCGGTGCCACTGGACAAGGATCAGCAGACTAAACAGACTGGTAGATTGTGTCTGACAGGTGCTGACCATTGGATTGAGCAACAGACTGGTCGATGGCCTCAGGGAACTGGGACAGGCTCATTGACAGCCTCAGGGAATGGGGACAGGCTCATTGACAGCCTCAGGGAATGGGGACAGGCTCGTCGACGGCCTCAGGGAATGAGGACAGGTTCGTCAATGGCCTCTATGGCCGGGAGCGCTGGCAGCGACTGGGGAACGGCCTCCTCTTCCGGATGACTGTGAGCACTGCTGAGGGAATGGCCTCCATGGCCGAGGACGCTGGCACTGGGATAGACTAGACGTCGGACACTGGCTCTGGGACGGGCAAGGCTTCAGGCACAGGCTCTGGGATGGGCGAGGCTTCAGGCGCTGGCTCGTTGACCATGGCAGCTGTGGGCGCTGGCTCGTTCACCGTGGCAGGCGTGGTCAGCTGGTCCACCGAGTTGGAGACCACTGGGACCTCCGTTATGGTAATCTCTGAGAGGGAAGCTTTAAGATTAGCATGGGGACTGGAGCAGTACCCCACTATGTAGAGGGAGGAACTTAGCAATAGGGCACTGTTCCAAAGTACAGTTAAAACTGCATCCTGGCATCCATGACTTGATGGACTCATTGAGCCCAAATCAAAGTAGGTCCTTTAAGACAAGCTCTCCCCAGTTTACACAATCTGCAAGGGCACAAAAAAGCTTACTGAACTCTTCAATTGTTTCAACCTTCTGCTTCAGAGATATTAGTTCCACTGCTGGACACATTTCTTTGGTCGATTTTTCTGTAACAATAGAAGGCTGGATCCAAACGCAGTTATTTAATAAAAAAATAAAAAGATTCACACAATAATACATTTCACACAATTATACACCACATTCCTTGTTTCAGTTTTACCAAGTTTAATATATTTTGTTTTAGAGCGTTCGTTCGTTCGTTCGTTCGTTCATTCATTCATACAGTAGGCTAGGCTAGCGTCGTACGGGTGAAACTGTGCACGATGGCAGACGGTGCTAATATTGTCGACCTGATTTTGGCGAAGCCATTTGAAAGTCTTCCTTACGAGGAAAAAATTACAATTAAACAGCAGGGCAGATCAACACCTAAGATTGATTTAGTGCAAAAAATAGGGTAAATAAGTTTATAATGTAGGCCGAAAATGAGCTTCCCCTCTTTGAAAGACCAGCAGCCGCCACTGGATCTGATGGTCAAATATCTGAGCCAGAAGATCACAGATTCTCTTAAGCACACTTCAAAAGGTTAACCTGATCCCTGCGCTTTGCCAATGCACATGAGGTTAACGTAGCGTTCCCTCAACAGTGTGGGAAAAATGTCCAGGGTGCCAGAGGAAAAGACAGAGAGGTCAACCCCACCGTTGGTCTCTAGAGAATAAACGCTGTCCTGTTTACTCAAAATTACCTTTAAATCCCTCAAAAATACCCACAAAATGTCAATAAAGCAATAAGACCGCCAAGCATTTTGAAACAACTTTTATTTTAAAACTAAGTCAACATAAACATGACCTTTGACCCAAGGTTTTTCATGCAGTTATTGATTCAATCTCTATCGCAACAGTGAATAATGAACTTTATTTACATAGCAGTGAGGTAAAAACTTTTATGGCCACAATTTTAAGAAAATGAGTGATTAGTGAAAGTCATTAAACACAATGTTTGTCTTATTCATCATGGAACAGTGTGTGTTGCTAAACATCTTTATGAAACATGTTATAAGCTGCTCTGTACATCAAATGTGATATCTCATATGCCTTTATACACAGTGTATGATCACAAAATGATATTGCAAATTCACAAAACTTTATACATCTTTATGAGGATTTATGCTGGCATCATTGTGAATTGAGCTCTTGAAATCTGGATGCAACTTTTTACATTAAATATCGAGATTTTAGACAACAGTGTTTTTTTAAAACGTCACCAAGGAAGACATAAGACACATTGAAACATAATTTGTTCTCATCCACATATACTTGCTGTAATTAAATCATCCACGATTTCAGTCTGTCACAAACACAGATTCCCATCACATGACATAGAAATCACTAAAACAAATTCTACATTCATCCCCTCCATTTTTGGGAGATAATCGATCGCCTGCAGAATTCATAAGGAACACCCCTCATTTACAAAGTTCGACATATTCCCTGCCTGTTGCATGCTTTTTTATTGTATATTTTGTCTAATTTGATTATGCTTTCAGACACCAATAAGAGCGTCATTTAAAGGAATAGTTCACCCAAAAATGTGATGAAGAAAAAAAATATGTCATAATTTACTCACCCTCGTGTCTGTATGACTTTCTTTATATAAATATATACATTTTCCATGGATAGTGCCTCACTTTAAAAGAAAGATCCATGTGACTCCAGAATCATATTCTAGTGGTGCGTTCACATAAAACACGAAAAATTTGACCGCTGGATTACATTTTAGTTTAAAATCGCATTCACGCGAGTAATGCAAACCCGCGATTATTCCCCCTTCTCTTCCGGAAAAGGACAGTAGGAGGGGCTTCTACAACAACTTCTCTTTCCGCCATCAACCATGGCTGATATCACAACGATTGCTGCTCTGTGTCTGTTGTGGAAGTCCCAGATACGTTGATGTTGTGTTGTACAATTCCGGGTGCCCACACACCGCTACAACTATTTTCTCACCCATTTTTCCAGATTTCTTCTGCTACTACGTCAGTATGTCAGTGACATCCGGACAATCTCAATGCTGATAGGCTTTCGCGATAATGCGCCATGCGGATTTTTCGCTATAGTTGAAAAATGTAAACTCGCGCGAATACGCGAATGAAACGATTTTGCGTGTTCGAGTTGCGCCATTCGCTAATTCGCGTCTTTGCATTGACTTTGTATTTATTCGCGGCAGGCGAAACGCTCGCTTCGCGTTGAATGTGAACGCGCCATTAAAATTACGAGGCATAAAATTACGCACAAAATGTATGAAATTTATTCAGAATTTTCGTTTATGTGTGAACTATTCCTTTAACGCATTTTACCACCATTAAAAATTGTACCACCATTTTTATTTTTTGCTGCTTGTTCAGTTTACTTAATTAAAATTAACTTAATTGAGTTTTTAAGGAAGTAGGGAATGAGGTTTTGCCCCAAGTGAAGGAGTTCAAGTAACTCGGGGTCTTGTTCACGAGTGAGGGGACAATGGAGCGGGAGGTTGGCCGGAGAATCGGGTCAGCGGGGGCGGTATTGCACTCGCTCTATCGCACCGTTGTCACGAAAAGAGAGCTGAGCTGGAAGGCAAAGCTCTCGATCTAACGGTCAATTTTTGTTCCTACCCTCACCTATGGTCATGAAGGCTGGGTCATGACCGAAAGAACTAGGTCGCGAGTACAAGCAGCCGAAATGGGCTTCCTCAGAAGGGTGGCGGGCTTCTCCCTTAGAGATAGGGTGAGGAGCTCAGTCATCCGTGAGGAGCTCGGAGTAGAGCCGCTGCTCCTTTGCGTCGAAAGGAGTCAGTTGAGGTGGTTTGGGCATCTGGTAAGGATGACCCCTGGCCGCCTCCCTAGGGAGGTGTTTCAGGCACGTCCAGCTGGGAGGAGGCCTCGGGGAAGACCCAGGATTAGATGGAGAGATTACATCTCCACACTTTCCTGGGAACGCCTCGGGGTCCCCCAGTCAGAGCTGGTTAATGTGGCTCGGGATAGGGAAGTTTGGGGCCCACTACTGGAGCAGCTGCCCCCGCGACCCGCCTTCGGATAAGCGGTTGAAGATGGATGGATTAATTGAGTTTTTAAGGAAGTGTTGAAATTAAGTGTTATTTTATGCATATAATAAAATAAATTAAGTTGGACCAACATAAGAAAAAGTATTGAATAAACTTTAGTAAATTGAGTTTGGCGAACTTATTTAAGTTGAGTAAAAACCATTTTATTAAGTAAGGCTAATGACTTTAATATTTAATATAAGAATTTAAAATGAAACATTAAATATGCTTTGATTTGCTGTGATTTAATTTTTGGTGCCAGTATTTTAGCTTGGCATTGGAATCCTGTTGCGTCACCTTCCCTCAGGGTGTTTCAGTGCATCTAGATTGATGGTAAACAATTTCGATTTTTTTGCACGTCACCATTCAGACAACAGAAATGCTCATTTGCGACACTTCCTTTAGTCACATGACCTTTCACAGGAAAAACAGCTGGTGTGCTACTGTTTGTGGACTGTGGGGGGTGTAATGAAAATCTGTGCTCATTGCTTTCCTTTGTTTAGCTTCAAACACAACAACAACAACCAGAGGAGGAAGATCACAGCACAGACAGATGTCAGAGGTCACATACAGTGTCACACCGACAGGGCGAACTCCCGAAGATGGTGAAGGAGGGACACAAGACAGAGACGCCAACAAGGAAAGGTGTATTTTCACTCTCAAACCTGCAAACTTTCTCCCTCCTTTGAGTATTCAACTTGACTTTGTGTTTTTCTTTTTCTAATTCTTACTTTAAAATGTATCTTTGGGTGAATCTCATGAAAATGTGCACATGATGGATTTCACCACCATATATATATATATATATATATATATATATATATATATATATATATATATATATATATATATATGATGTCTTAAAATGTAAATTCTTTCTTCTCTTTTCATTCTTTCACACATCAGTTTCGGTCATACTTTCAAGGCATTGTTCAGCATCTCTTCGTTTGAACTGAGCTGAATTCCTCTTGTCTTTTTCACCTGTATCTCTTCCTCTCTCGCCCTCTCTCTCTTCCTCCTGAGGCTCTTGTTTCAGTCTGACCACACTGGCATGGGAGGCACTCGGCTCATTGCATGCAGTGATGCTGGTGGAGTTTGGGAAACTGCGGCTCCGGATGACTACAGCAGGGGGCGCTATGATCTCCCACTCTCCGTGGTCTGCTGAAGATCCCTCTTCCTCTTCCTCTTCCTCCTCCAGATGTGTGCAGGGGTTCCTCAGCTGCTCGATGGATTGAGACAGAACCTACGGAAAGAGAACGCAAAAGTGTGAGATGATCCACAAGTAAACATCCACACTTGAAAAAGAAATGTTCAGTTTCCTAACATCACTGGTTTCCAAAGTTTGCTGTACTGGAGAGCATTTTTGAAATTCTGTGTTTTTAGTGAAGGAAAACAGCATCCTAGTTCAAGGTTCAAGATGTAGCGAAATCAATGCTTTTCAAATGAAAACGTATTCATGCATTCGTCGCCTTCGTTTATAATATGAGCTAACAAATCAAATTTGGGGGCATGGGTAGTTCAGCGAGTAAAGACGCTGACTACCACCCCTGGAGTCGCGAGTTCGAATCCAGGGTGTGCTGAGTAACTCCAGCCAGGTCTCCTAAGCAACCAAATTGGCCCGGTTGCTAGGGAGGGTAGAGTCACATGGGGTAACCTCCTCGTGGTTGCTATAATGTGGTTATCGCGTTGGAATAGCGTGATGCTTCCACATGCGCTATGTCTCCGCGGTAACGCGCTCAACAAGCCATGTGATAAGATGCGGATTGTCGGTCTCAGACGTGGAGGCAACTGAGATTCGTCCTCCGCCACCCGGATTGAGGTGAGTCACTATGCCACCACGAGGACTTAGAGCACATTGGGAATTTGGCGTTACAAATTAGGGATAAAAAGGGGAGAAATTCTTTTTTTTTTCTAATTTGCACTCATGTTTAAAATAAATACTTTTGGATGAGTAGCACTATTATGTATCAGGGCGGAGGGCGGAGCCGGGTCGTGATTCCGCACACCCGGCCTCTAATCAGGCTAATTAGCCCTCGAGAGCGATAAGGGCTGACCGAAAGTGGCAGTGTGACAGAGAGACAGTTTTACAGACAGCTGTCCGACACCTGTGTGTGTGTGTGTGTGTGTGTGTGTGTGTGTGTGTGTGTGTGTGTGTGTGTGTGTGTGTGTGTGTGTGTGTGTGTGTGTGTCTTTTTGGTTCAGTTTTATATTAAAATATCATTTATATTGTCAAGCAGGTTCTCAACTCCTCTTTTCCATTAATCCCTTTACACTAGTGCCTAAACCTGGGAAGGAGGAGGGACGTACCGTAGCAGAGTTCTCACCGCTACCATCCATCGAAAGGAGCAGCCGAGGCCATCCGCCGGAGGACGGAGGAACGGCTGCCAACCACGAGGGGAGGAGGGGCTCCCAACCAACAGCCTGGAGCGGTTACTACTGCCAGGGGCGGGGGAGACCTCTACCATCCACCAAAAATGCGGCAGGGCGTTCCGTCCGCCAGGGGCCGGAGGACTGCCTCCGATCTACCCGTCGTCCACTAGAGGGTGGAGGAGTGGTCAGGGACCAAGCTACGGCCTATCAGGGTATTCTTCTCTCTCCTCTCTCTCTCCCGCTGCTGTTACGCGTTGGCCTTGCCCTCTCTTTTAAATTTTACTTTGGTTTTTAGGGGGTACTGTACTGTTACAGGGAGTACCCCCTGTGATTTTAATTATTAATGTTTCACTCCCCCTGTCCCCTCCCATATTGCGGAAGGCACGCCCCTCCCCAGGGAAGGGGGGGGAGGGGGGGGGGGGTACGTCATGCTGGGGGCTCCCCGGCCTGAGAGAACAAGGGAGGAATGTGGCAGGGCGGAGGGCGGGGCCCCTAATCAGGCTAATTAGCCCTCGAGAGGGAAAAGGCCCAAGTTCAACATTTTAAAAGTTATTAAATTACCTCAAAATTGAGCTTTAGATGTTGCACACAATGACCTCATGGACTAGTGCATAGTGACAACAATTTTTTTAGGAAAGTGCTGTCGTATTTTTTGTTGCTGTTTAGTGATTTTTTTTAGCTTGCTCTGGGTGGTTGCTAGGGTGTTGCTATATAGTTTCTAAGGTGTTCTGAGTGATTACAGCACAATTCATATTGTAAAGAGATTTCACAAAACGAGTTTCATTCTGTGCCATTTGAGTCATCATTGAGTCTGTGTCGTGTATTTGGCGCCATCTCCTGGTGGCCATATGTAATATTGTGCTTCATGTGGATTATCTAATGATCTATGCATCCGATAACCTTGTGTGTGGACTTGTTTGAAAGATAATCGCCTCCTCTAAGTAATGGTATGTATTTTATGTTCCGTTTATTTCCGTGAAGTTATAGGCGAAAACGCAGCATATAAGCAATATCAACATAATTGTCAAAGACACATATTTAGCTATTACTCGCTATATTTTTGTCTGTGAGTAAAACAAACAGGCTGGTTGTATTCTTCTCTTTGAGACCTTTCCAACAAGATATGACACATGGATATTTGATGAGTTTGACATTTTTACTGATTGCAATAATACGCACACTGCAAAGTTTCAAACTTGTGTGATTAGTGACTAAACTAGCACATTTACAGAAATATTTATTAATGTGCACCGTCCCTTTAAATGTAAACTAAATTATGTAAAATAAAGAAATAGAGACATAGAGAGGTAATAAGAGGACAATACAACAGCCTGCTGGGATTTACTCACTTCCTGTCCCTGTATTAACCAACTTCCTGTTCCAACGAGGCCTCAGTCAGATCATTTAACAGCCTCATTTGAGAGAAAAGAGTCATTAAAATGTCTATTAGCAACACAGAAACGCTGCAAGGCCAAAGTCTCGTGAAACACTCACACACTGCAGACATACTCTTAAAATATAACGACTGAAGTCTTGCTAGATAAAGCTGCTGAAATTGACCTTATGTAAATCTTTACGGCTAACTTAGAGTTTTTGTCAATTAAGATACCTGGCTGATGTGAACCTGCTGGTGGTACTGTTTCTGTTTTTCCACAAAGTTCTGGTGCTGTTGTTGTAGCACGAGCTGGGCCAGGCTGCTCTGGGGCAGCGGAGCCGATTGGGTCCGGTTCAGGGGCCGATGCCGCGGTAATCTGGCGCGAGAGCTCACTGCCGGACGGTCTTTCATCACCAGAGGAGATGGAGACTGCACAGGAACACTACCTGTGAATGGCCATGAGAGCAGAAAATACTGTATGTCTTCCCCAGAACACTTTCTGTGAGATTATTTGTTTTGTTTGTTGCCACAAAGTGCAACGGTCAATTTAAGAGTAAGCAAACTAAGGTAATCCTACACTGCGTTATTTGAATTTCATTTGATTGGTCCGTTTATAAATGAGAGGATCCTTCAGGGAAAAGACGAGAATGAATGGTTAATTCATTGCTCTCTTTCACTCACCAGGGGTCATCTGTCTCTGCAGTCTCTGCTCCTTCAGCAGGAGGTGTTGCAATAGCGCCTGTTGACCATTGCTCACTTTAGACTCCAGTGAGACAGGCGATGTGGCGGCCCCGAGACCCTCTGCAGTCCGATCTTTCAGTGCCGTACCCTTCTGAGAGAGAAGAGATCAGACACATCAGCCAGACATTAATAAATCTAAACATTATTTATGTGAAGTTACAATTTAGTTACAGTTACCGATTTTTTGCTAGGTGGTTGTCAGCATGTTCTAAATTGTTTTAAGCATGTTTTGGGTTGTCAGGGCATTGCAATGCAGTTGCTTAAGTGTTCTGATAGTGTTTTTGAGCATTGCTATGCAGTTGCTAGGTGGTTGCTTACTGGCCCAAGATAAAACCGCACATTATTTACGTTAACTTATAATATATAGTTAACACTTTTTGAATTCTAAGAAGAACACATGATGGCCACAATGTGTGGGTGGTTGCTAAGGTGTTTTTAGAGTGTTGCTATGCAGTTGCTAGGGTGTACTGGGTAGTTGCTAGGGTGTTCTGGGTAGTTGCTAGGGTGTTCTGGGTAGTTGCTAGGTGGTTGTCAGGGTATCCTGAGTGTTTTTTAACATGTTCTAGGTGGTTAGTAGGATGAAGTTAGGTGCTTGGTAAGGTGTTCTGACTTTGTACAAGTCAAAAGAGCACATTATTTAAATGAACTTAAAAATTATTTATAGTTATCGATTTCAAAGTTTCAGATGAACATGTTATGATCACAATTTGTATGTGGTTGCTAGGTGTTCTGAGTGTTGTTGTTTTTTTAAAGTGTTACAATTCAGTTGCTAGGGTGGTCTGGGTTGCTTATTCGCACAAGTCAAAAAGCAAATTATTATAGTTATCGATTTTTATGTGAAAATGTGTAGGTGGTTGTTAAAGAATTCTGAGTGTTTTTTAGAGCATTGCTTTGAAGTTGCTAGGATGTTTTGGATGGTTGCTAGGTGGTTGCTTACTGGTCAAAAATGCACATTATTAATGTCAAGTTTTAATTTATAGTTATAGATTTTTACATTTTCAGAATATTTTTTTAATTGTGCTTGTCATGCAAAACCCATGGCCACAATGTTTGGGTTGTTGCTAGGTGGTTACTAAGATGTGCTGAGGGGTTATAGTGTATTGCTATGCAGTTGCGAGGGTTTATGGATGGTTGCTAGGTGGTTACTTGTTAAGTTAAAAGAGCACATTATTTATGTAAACTTCTAATTTAGTTATAGTTACTGATTTTCAGATGAACAAGTGATGGCAACAATTTGTAGGTGGTTGCTAAGGTGTTCTGGGTAGTGATAGTGCATTGCTATGCAGTTGCTAGGGTGTTCTGGTGGTTGCTATGCAGTTGTCAGTTTGTTCTGAATATTTTTTAGCATGCTCTGTGTGGTTGCCAGGGCATTGCTATACAGTTGCTAAGGTGTTCTGAGAGCGTTTTAGACTGTTGCTATGCAGTTGCTAGGGTGTTCAAAATGGCTTTTAGTGTGATCTGGGTGGTAGCCAGGGCATTGCTATACAGTTGCTAAGGTGTTCAGAGAGAGTTTTAGACTGTTGCTATGCAGTTGCTAGGGTGTTCAAAATGGCTTTTAGTGTGATCTGGGTGGTTGCCAAGGAATTGCTATGCAGTTGCTAAGGTGATCTGAGAGAGTTTTAGACTGTTGCTATGCAGTTGCTAGGGTGTTCACAATGGCTTTTAGTGTGATCTGGGTGGTTGCCAGGGCATTGCTATGCAGTTGCTACGGTGATCTGAGTGGTTATCCTTGCATATTGCTATTAGGTTGCTAGGTTACTCTGGGTGTTTGCTTGTCTCTATGACATTCTGGTCTCAGGTCCATCTTTTTACCAGTTTTTTTGTCTGCTGCACAAAAACGCAAATCTGATCGCTTAGAAACATATTGGTACACCTCACCTCAGCATATTTTGAGGTATCATTCATGTCCATAGTACAATAAAGTTTAATACTTAGGGTTAGGGGTTTGCTCAAATCTCTAACCCTAATTATATGAGCTATAGTTTAGTATTCCATGAGCTCTTAAACACTGCCATATTTCCATATCTTTGCTTTTAGAGTCATTTTTGGCATCAAATATTCACTGGTCCGAATCACTCAAGCATGAGAGACTTACATCATGCCTCTTGCATATGAAATATTAATAACTGCAAACTTTTTAAAACACGTACAGTCAGCATTTGTGTTCTGCATCGTCCGTACGTGCGCATAATGATCGCACCACTTTTAGAATTCCCCGATGGGACATTTAACTATTTTAAAATGTGAACGCGTTGAAAGTATTCTCGTCTTGACGTTAAAGCGATGCGTGTTTTGAATTGTTGGCATGTTACGTGGTTTCCAAGCATTATTTCTTGAACTTTTTAACAGGCAGTTGATGAACGACAAGCTAAATTCATGCCCTGAAACCCTAAACCCGAGTGCCTTATTTACCTAAGGGCTAAAGATCCCACAGGTCAGAGGTCACAAGCCCCCAGGGCTCTACATTAATCCAGCCGGGCTTCAACACAACAACCCAGTGAAAGCAGTCTCATCTCCATCTCTTAATGTACCCAGCAAATTCCTCCTATAGTATTTTGTGCTTTCTCCACAAATAGATGCGACTCCATGTCTCACTGTCTCCTAAAAATACTGTATCGCAGTCGCTGCTTTTTCTGTGAGATCTATTCATATCTGTTGCCAGCAGAACGAGATCTGTCGATGCTGTTTTTGTGTTTAACCCTAGAGGACATTTCTTACAGTATTTCTTTGTTGGTTGCTCTGTAATTTGAAGGGGAAAAGTCCTACATAGGGTTCATAAATGTGACGTGTCTGTGATGGATAGGAACTCACGCAGATGTGTGCATGAGCAGGGTGCAGTGCCTGCGTAAGGTTGGGTAAAGAGGGAGACGTGTAGAGATTCAGCAGAGACATGCATCCATCTGTCTTTAGGACACCACTCTGTGACAGACATCGCTGGAGAAGAGAGAAAGCATTACATCGTTTGTTATGTAAGACAGAGAAACACAAATGAAGTAACAAGAACACACCAAAGAATTGTGCTTCGCTGGCAGTTTGAGGAGTGTTGGTTGATTTAGATCCGAGAACTATCAGGGTTCCTTGTGTCAATGACATAACCTCTCGTATGCATTTTGAGGGATAGATTTAGACAGTGATGCCAGACCACAAACACGAACATCCTCATTCCAGAGTGCATTCATCTCAATGGGAATCTGTGCGATGGACTTCCTTTGGCGAATGATTTCCTCTCGTGGATTTTGCATGTACTTTAACTGCTGAATTTGCCATGTTTAATAGGAAGTTGCTTGGTTTGGCAGTGACCTCTGTGTGGGCGGTGCTTTATACACAGCTACACTGAATATTCACAATGGAAAAGTAAATCATTTTAGCAGCGAGTTTGTTTTTATCTACACTCTCACAGAGAATAAAGTGCAGCTTTAAGAAGAAGCTGCTTGGGATTCTATTTGCTATGCGGTTGCTAGGGTGTTCTGGTGGTTGCAAGGGAGTTGCTATAAAGCTGCTAAAGTTTTCTTAGTGGGATTTTAGTGAGTTGCTATGCAGTTGCTAGGATGTCGCTAAGTGGTTGCTAGGGTGTTCTGTGTGGTTTTTGCGTGTTGCAGTGCGGTTGCTAGGGGGCGTCTGAGTAGCTTCATATGTGTTGCAATGCAGTTGCAAAGGTGTTCTGGGTGGTTTTTAGTTTGTTGCTATATGGTTACTAGGGTGTACTGAGTAGTTTAGTGTGTTGCTCTGTGGTTGCAAGGGTGTTCTGAGTGTTTTTTAATTTGTTGCTAGGTGGTAAGTTGTTCTAGTTGCTATGCTGTTGCTAGATTGTTCTGGTAGTTGCAAGGGGGTTATAACTATATTAATAAAGTGTTCTTAATGGGATTTTAGAGTGTTGCTATGCAATTGATAGGATGTTGCTAAGTGGTTGCTAGGGTGTTCTGTGTGGTTTTCAGTGTGTTGCAATGTGGTTGTTAGGGGCATCTGAGTAGCTTTACATGTGTTGCAACACAGTTGCAATGGTGTTTTGGGTGGTTAATAATTTGTGGCTATGTGGTTGCTAGGATGTCTTGAGTAGTTTAGTGTGTTGTAGTTGCTAGGGTGTCCTGAGTGGTTTAGTGTGTTGCTATGTGGTTGCAAGGGTGTTGTGGTGGTTGCAAGGGGGTTATAACAAAGTTGCTAATGCGTTCTTAGTTGGATTTTAGTGGGTTGCTATGTAGTTGCTAGGATGTCGCTAAGTGGTTGCTAGTGAGTTCTGGGTGGTTTTAGTGTGTTGCAATGTGGTTGCTAGGGGACATCTGTGTCCTAGGTAGTTTAGAGTGTTGCTTTGCAGTTACTAGTTTGATCTGAGTAGATTTAGTGTGTAGATACGCAGTTGAAAGGGTGTTATGGGTAGTTTTTAGTGTGTTGCTATGCAGTTGTAAGGGTGTTCAGGGTGTTTTTGTAGCTATGTGTTTGCTAGGGTATTGTTGATGGTTTTAGTGTGTTGTTGTGCTGTTTCTAGGGTTTTCTGGGTGTTTTTTTTTGTTTGTAGCTATGCGGTTGCTAGGGTGTTCAAGTGTTTTTTTTTTTAGAGTGTTGCTATGTGGATGCTAAGGTATTATGGAACGTTTTTATTGTATTCCTATGTGGTTGCTAGGGTGTTCTGAGTGGTTTTTAGTTTGTTGCTACGCAGTTCCAAGGGTGTTATGGGTGGATTTTAGTTTGTTGCTATGTGGGTTCTAGGATGTCCTGAGTAGTTTAGTGTGTTGATTTATGGCTGCTAGTTTGTTCTGAGTAGTTTTTAGTGTGTAGATATGCAGTTGCTTGGGTGTTATGGGTGTTTTTTAGTGAGTCGCTATGCTGTTTCTAGGGTATTCTGGGTGTTTTTAAGTTTGTAGCTATACAGTTGTAATGGGTTTTCTAGTATTTTTTTTTGTGTGTTGCTATGCGGTTGCTAATGTATTATGGATGATTTTTTATGTTTTGCTATGTGGTTGCTAGGGTGTTCTGAATGGTTTTTAGCATGTTGCTATGCTGTTTCTAGGGTGTTCTGGGTGTTTTGTTAGTTTGTAGCTATGCAGTTGCTAGGGCGTCTAGTGTTTTTTAGTGTGTTGCTATATTGTTGCTAAAGTATTATGAATGTTTTTTAATGTATTGCTATGTGGTTGCTAGGGTGTTCTGAGTGTTTTTTACTGTTTTGCTATGTGGTTGCTAGGGTGTTCTGGGTGGTTTAGTGTGTTGCTATGC
Source organism: Xyrauchen texanus (assembly GCF_025860055.1). NCBI lineage: Eukaryota > Metazoa > Chordata > Actinopteri > Cypriniformes > Catostomidae > Xyrauchen > Xyrauchen texanus. The sequence goes on along the minus strand of NC_068301.1, from coordinate 3,352,771 downwards.
AGTTGCTAGGGTGTTCTGGATGGTTTTTAGTGTGTTGCTATGTGGTTGCTAGGGTGTTCTGAGTGGTTTAGAGTGTTGCTATGCGGTGGCTAGGGTGTTCTGAGGGATTTCCAGTGTTTTGCTATGCGGTTGCTGGGGTATTTAAGGGGGTTAAGCCCACACCCAATTCTCAGATTTTCTGGCCCATTTAATTGTCCACAAGGTGAATATCGTAAGTCTGATCACTTAGAAATGTAAAAGAACGCCTCTCTTCAACAAGACTTCAACGATATTGAGGTAACTTTCATGTCCATTGCACAAACGTGAGGGACAAGTTACACAGTGAAGTTTAATATATCAAATGAGCTTTAGTTTAGCATTGTAGCTATCAACTTTTTGGCCATAAGTAGTTAAACACACACTCTGTGTCTCTCATGTGAGCATTAACTCTGTAGGCGGTATGACAGAGAGAGTTCTGCTGCTGCGGCGGCTCTCTGGCCCAGTGCCCGTGAGGAAATGCTTGGGCAAAACTTCACAGGGGATCTAAACCTCGCCATCCCTGCACCCCTCGCCCTCACCCCCTTCCCCAACTGCCAGCACAGCCAAAACCACAGCGGAAAAGAGCTGTCAAAGTTAGTTCAGCACTACACACACATACATAAACAATCGAACACCTTCAAACTCAATATAACTCTACAACAAGAACAAACTGACATTTTGAATCTGTTGGAATGAGTTGTTTTGACGTTAAAATGGCATTTTAAACTATATGTTTATGATGAATGTTTGTTCGGCAGGTCGGTGTAATGCGAAGCCCCCGCACGGATCTGTGTACTCTCAACTCCAAGTAATGAAAAATTTGTGGGCCCCTTTCTTTCAACCCTTAGTTTGATAAGAGGAATGAGACATTGGACCCTAACCAGGGATTTGTTTTTCTGTTTTTTTGGGGTTCTATGGTACATTTCCCAATAATGCAATCTCTAGAAACTGCACTCAAGTTCATGAAATGTTTGAAAAGAGAAGATTGGTGCAACAGTTTAAATGAGTACAAGGGTCATTTGCACACTTGAGTCACACTTAAGAGGTGAGCTATAAATTCTTCAGTTTCGGTACCTCGATCTCGGTTGTGCTGCACCGGTATGGCGCTCCGTTCTCATTGTTGCACAAGCCAATCGGTGAGCTCGGTCCAGAACCAGCAGGGCTTTCATTGGCTGAAGAATCTAGAGAAGAGGAGAACAGGAAGTGATTTAAAAACAGAGGCTGACCTTGTACTTTTATTAAAATGCTAATAGCAGATGCTAAAAGCAATTTGGTCTCTGATCTCTGTTTTCCGTTATAATGGCTGTTTATTTCTCTTTCAGGTTGCAGGTGGAGAGTTGTTTAATTCAAACGACTCACCTGTTAGTTCTAGGGTTCGTTTTTTCAGCGGAGTGACGAGTATGCTGCCATCTCGGCGCCGCATGGGGCCGCCTCTTCTCCCGAAAACTTTCTGCTTGAGTCTGTAGCGCACCTTCAGATTGGGCTCGGACGCTGTGGGATATCAGATAATTAGATAGCATCAATGATCTTGGCACATCCAAATAACTTGAGTTTCTGTTATGTAACGAAGACAAAAAATTAACTAAAACTCTGATACACTTATAGCCAAATACTTCCGTTTTTATGCATACCAACAATTAAAAATAACGCAGACGGAAGTAGGCCACTCATAGGGTTATGTTGACTCATTTTGACTTTTAAACCCACTTTTTGTTTAGTCTTAATGTTGCCCCAATATGTGTAGCCTATATGTAATTATATTTGAATGATCTGATTTATAATAATTTATTATTATATATGTATAATAATTGTAATTATTATTTACAAATGTATCTTTATTTGGGAATCTGAATGTTTCAGAGATGACCATATAATAACCAATAAATGCTGCATTTGTGTTACTAAAAATAACCAAATAAGTCCTAAAAACATTCGCGTTGAAAATTAGCGCCCTCTAGAGGTAATGGAGAAATATAAATATTTATATGAAAATAAAATGATATATAAATGGACAAGTCATATATCAAATTAAAGCTCTCACTCTCAGGAATGTGACTGTACAGATTATTATTTTGCCCTAATACCACAGTTCAAAAGAATTTCAAAATAATCACAAAGTGAAATATATATAATATATAATACAAACGTCTCTTTATGCTCCGATAACTGCTGCTGTAAGCCCCAAATAGCCAAAAAAGTTACATCTGCTTTTACCTTAGGGAGTTCTCTAAAAAAGGAGCCATTGTCTGCTTCTCTGTGAGCTTGCATGAATATATCAATGTTATATTTTCAATGTCCAGAACAAAATATGCCATCCAAAAAAAAACTTATCATCTGTTTTCATAACAATCATGAGTCTCATGGAATAATTAATTATACTTCTGTGTCCTTTAGAAGCTTGAAGAGGTGGTCACCATAGACTGCCATTGTATGACATCACTGAGCACACAATGTTTTCACAATTTCTCCCTTTGTGCTAAGAAAAATAAATGAAGTCTTATAGGGTTATTACAAGTCTTTCTAGCAAGTCAATCCACTGTCGGCCATCTTTGGAACGCTCTTAAGTGGGAGGTTATTTCCAGCAGTGTTGGGTAATGTTACTTTTAAAAAGTAACTTAATGAAAAAGTTAATTTTTAAGGAAAGTAAAGCATTACGTTAGTTTTATATTATTTTTGCGTTTCTTTTTTCTGACATCCACTTTCTCTTCTGCTATGCATTCCATACAAATAATCCATGCATTGCATACAAGAGACATTACAGGTCACGCTAGCTCCTGTACAAGATTCAAATGGTTTGTATCATGTATATAAAATAAAAATGTAGAATCATACAGACATTTTCACTGCGTACACATTCGATGTAGAACGTTGCTCAGCGCCACTGATCCATAGTCAGCTATTCTCATCCCATTCTCCCAGTTACGGTGAGCTGTAACACGGAGCAGTTTGGCTGCATAATTCAGTGAATTTAGCAAGTTTTTCACCCTGTGTATCATGTCATGGCCAGTGGAAGACTAGTCTTATAATCCTACTGCCTAAATGCATTTACTGATTTTTGAATGCAGTGTGTATTACATTTACATTTTACATTTACGCATTTGGCAGACGCTTTTATCCAAAGCGACTTACAGTGCACTTATTACAGGAACAATCCCCCCGGAGCAACCTGGAGTTAAGTGCCTTGCTCAAGGACACAATGGTGGCATCTTGGTGGTGCTAGGGCTTGAACCCCCAACCTTCTGGTCAGTAACCCTGAGCCTCAACCACTGAGCCACCACTGCCCCACAGTATTAACACATGAATCAATTGCATTTCACTCAACCGAATGTTGACCTCATATACGATAGAACACACAATTTTCCCAGCTTGTATTGCTAATACGCATGCGCGTTAGTGAGTTGATTGACAGGCAATGTCTGTATCTAAAAGGTGATTGGCTCTTTACCTGCAAGGTGGGATTTACTTTATATTTCCATTGACTGTTGGGTGCTAGAGCTTCTTGATTGGGCGTTCCAATTTCTCCCATTCATTTGAATAGGAGTGACTCATCTCTGCTAAATAGTCTTTGGCCTCACACACTATAGAACTGCAATGCCCATCATAAACTACGTCTCCTCCCCGAAGTTTGCTAATTTTTACTGCAGATTTCTCGCAATACAGGGAAAGTAGAGGTGAACAAAAGCAAGGCGTTACTTTATTTAAAAAGTAACTCCGATATTATGGTCTAAAATTAAAGAAATGTGGGTGCTAGAGCTTCTTGGTTTGGCGTTCCAATTTCTCCCATTCATTTAAATTGAAGTGGCCCATCTCTGCTAAATAGTCTTTGGTTATAACAACACAGGGGTGAGTAAACAAAGACTGAATTTTCATTTTTGGGTGAACTATCCCTTTAATGGTGTGTTTACATTTGAACATTGTGACAGTTGGACTTTGACAGTCTTATATCATGAACATTCCATTTCAGACTCTTGGCTCATTTTAACATTCAATCAATGTATGGCTACTGGATTTTTGAAGGTCAGTTTTGTGAAAACTGTAAGTCTGATAAGTTCGAAAAGATAGAGCACACTAAGTCAAAACAGTCTGAAGGTCTGTGCCAAGTCTGGTGAATGTAGATTGGTTTAGGGGTTTTGGAAAAACCGTAACAGAAGTTTGTAGAGAAATATATACAGTACATAAAGTATATGGCTTGTCAAGCCCGCAAAGAAACCTTTTAGAATTCTAAAAATATATATTTATACACCATTATTACGTCTGAGGGCGTCCATAAAAGGAAGTAAACACCAACAGACATCCATACACGTTTGTTTTTCAATCATAGGGGATTAGGCGATTTCAGGTTTTACTATACTTATGGAGAACAAATGTCCCGACAATGTAGCCAAAACCAGATTCACAAACACACACACACACACACACACACACACACACACACACACACACACACACACACACACACACAACTTGAGCATGATGTCTCTCATTGCATCTGTAAAAATGTGTTTGGTTTCATCCATTTTGATAACCAATACTGAAACCCAGAACCTTACGACTCTCCTTTAGGAAAAACCCAACACGCTATTGCCTCATTAACCCAGAAAAATATTACAATTAATTAAAAATCCCACATTGCTGATTAAGAAAATGGAAGACCACTTACAAAAAAAGCAGATCGTAATGAAAAGGATGCTTTGAGTTTCAGGAAAATATTGGCGGAGATAGCCAAATTACTGCCATGGCAAAATATTGTAATTTAGCCTCATGTGACACATGATGAATAAGAGCTATTAGAAAATTACAGCAAAAATATTTGCCCAGCAATTAGCGGGAAGGATTTACAAGTTTTTAATTCGTAGGGAAAATATGCAGAGTGGTTGGCGTGTTTATGTTGGGCCACGTCATTAAAGGGCATTTCGAAAGAAGCCAGACTCAAACTTCCTTAAACAAACACTCGTGGGAAGGAGTTACATGGCATGAGAGGGTAAAGGGTGGGGGGCTGGTGGTACGTCCACCAAATCCCACACGCACACCTGCAAGGCTTTTTTTAGCTGGTGCTGACCAGTTCCATATGTTGGTCCAGCACTAAAGCAAGGAGGAAGGTGAAACATATACACCACCAACAGTACATTACTCCTCATTTAGCATATGCATTCTTAACTAAAGTGACTTACAGTACACTTAATACAGTAAGCCTGGAATAACCTGATGTAAAAGGTATAGTTCACCTAAAAATACATTTCTGTCATGTTACTCGTTCTCAAATGGTCTTGGTCAAGACCGACTGATCTCACATTGAAATCGGAAACAGTAGGCTGACTTTTCTTTTAGATAAAATCGTTCTGTGTTTACCGAAATTCGAAAACTGCCCCTAGTGGCCAAAGCGGTAAGTGTTGTTGGGCAGCCATATCACCCTGCAGCTCTTGCCTGGTTGCCCACTAAAGCTAAGCAGGGTTGAGCCTGACCAGTACCTGGATGGGAGAGCTCCTGGGGAAAAACCAAGGTTGCTGCTGGAAGTGGTATTAGGGAGGCCAGCAGGGGGTGCTCACCCTACGGTCTGTGTGGGTCCTAATGCCCCAGTATAGTGATGGAGACACTATACTGTAAAAAGGCACCGTCCTTCGGATGAGACGTTAAACCGAGGTCTTGACTCTCTGTGGTCATTAAAAATCCCAGGATGCTTCTCGTAAAGAGTAGGGGTGTAACCCTGGTGTCCTGGCCAAATTCCCCCCATTGGCCCCCATCTATCATGGCCTTGTATTAATCTCCATCCCTGAATTGGCTACATCAATCTACCATCTCCTCTCTGCCAATAGCTGGTGTGTGGTGGGCGTTCTGGCGCACTATGGCTGCCGTGGCATCATCCAGGTGGATGCTGCACACTGGTGGTGGTTGAGGAGATTCCCCCTATACTACGTAAAGCGCTTTGAGTGCCTAGAAAAGCGCTATATAAATATAATGAATTATTATTATTATATGGGCAGGTGTGAACTCCATTTTCCGGGTAAAATATCCATGGAGGGGTGCCAAAAGCGAGTTGTGAAGTGAGTTGTTTTCAGCTGTACAGGATGTAATACAGTGAAGAGGAATTCATATTTAATATAATGAACCCCCTCAACCCAATCCCTAAACCTTAACCTAACCATCAGTTTTCACTGATTAGGTAAAAGTGATTACATCCCTGTTTCAACGCGAGATTTGAACCCGGTTGTCCCATGCTGCTGACGCGACACGCTTTCGATCCAAGTTGAATTCTCATATGACCATGTAGGTCAAGAACACAATTTCTGACTAACATTCTGGGATTTGAACCTACAACCTTTGGGTAGGTTCAAAACTACCGGACAGTTATGTTACAATTGTAACTTCATAATAAATGCATATTGGATCCCTTTCAAACAGTATAAGAAGAAGCTCACTTAGAAACAGCTATATTTTTACGTGACGTTTGCCCTCGTAAAACTCCAACAACAATGGTAGTGTGTTGCTATGTGGTTGCTAAGGTGTTCTGAGTGGTTTTGAGCATGTTGCTAAGCAGTTTCTATGGTGTTCTGGGCGGTTTTTAGTGTGTTGATATGTGGTTGCTAGGGTGATCTGGGTGGTTTTGAACATGTTGCTATGTAGTTTCTATGGTGTTCTGGGTGGTTTTTAGTGTGTTGATATGTGGTTGCTAGGGTGATCTGGGTGGTTTTGAGCATGTTGCTAAGCAGTTTCTATGGTGTTCTGGGTGGTTTTTAGTGTGTTGATATGTGGTTGCTAGGGTGATCTGGGTGGTTTTGAGCATGTTGCTATGCAGTTTCTATGGTGTTCTGGGTGGTTTTAATGTGTTGATATGTGGTTGCTAGGGTGATCTGGGTGGTTTTGAGCATGTTGCTATGCAGTTTCTATGGTGTTCTGGGTGGTTTTTAGTGTGTTGATATGTAGTTGCTAGGGTGATCTGGGTGGTTTTGAGCATGTTGCTATGCAGTTTCTATGGTGTTCTGGGTGGTTTTTAGTGTGTTGATATGTGGTTGCTAGGGCGATCTGGGTGGTTGCTAGGTGGTTGCTTACTGTCCTAGAATAGCCCTCCCCCAGTCTCTATGATATTGTTGTTTTTACGGCTTGAGTTCCTCCTTCAATGCATGTCTAGGGGAGTTTTTGTGTGTAATACATAGAGGTTTGTTCAAATCCCTAACCCTGCATACTGTATGAGCAATAGTGAAAGTGATGCTTGCCTCTGCAGTTTTCGAGTGTCTCTCCTGCTGTTATATTTCCTTACACAAACAGACCTGTCGCCTGCACATCACGAGCACTCAACATCCCGCCCCCCTTCACACCTGTCAATCACTCGTGAAGGGTCCTGACCAGGGCAAAGAACAAACGCTGCCTTCATGATCAGCCCCTTCACCCCCTGCCTGGCACAATCTGAGCAGGCATCTATCGGGACAGACAGGAAGTGGGGGAAGGAGTCCTCAAAAAGTCATTTAAAACTGCTAACACAAGAGTATATAGGATGTTTGATATTTATGTAATTTATATATACAAACATTGAACCGTAAGACCGTTTTTGTTTTGCTAGCAATGCTTAGCGGTTTTCTTAATCAGTATTTTTGTCTTGTTTTCCAGTTACATTTACTTGGAAATCAAGCCCATAATACTGATAAGAAAATCATTTTTTGTAGTGTAAACACCTTGAATGTTGGTACGAAACTGCTTGCAGTGGGAATGCAGTTTTACTCGTAAAAAAAATCATCAAAATCATTCTTTTTCAGCTCAGTGAGGTATCTTGTGTTTTAGTTGGCTGTCTCAGCTCTATCTTTGCCCGTTCTGATGTACGGTTTGAAACCGGAGCCACAGGAAGTGGGCCTGTAGACTGTCTTGTCAGCGTAGACAAATTATTCCATTAACAAAAAAGCAGGCTGTTTTTCTTTTCGTCTTTTTTTCGCCTCTGTTTCATTCCTGTTGTTTTTGTATCCCCCTAAAGTGCAGGACGGGCCTCTTTTTAAAAGCCGTTACCTGAGTTATTAAGACCGGATGAAAAGACGGCCCATAGATTCACGCTGATCTCTGATGCGGCCTGAGGCAGTGCAGACCCCTGCACTCTGGAGCAATCTCCCCGGAGGTTTGCGGTATTCCAGCCCACTAAGCCACAGGACCCCCTTCCCAGTTTTTCGGCATGCTGGAAATTCCGCGAAAACAGGGCCTGGATGAAAATCAAGTCTATTTTTACATCCCCTTTGAAACAAGTTTCGTTCTTATCATTGACTCAGATGTATCATCTTCCTCTACAAACTCACCTCAAAACCAGCCTCACAAATGCTTAAATATTCCCGAAAAAATCAGAGGTTGAAGATCATGTTGACTTATATACGAGTTCCCAGAAAAGTTAACGTGTTTTCGTATTTTTTTTTTTGTGTGCACTGTTTGCTAAAGCAAGCATCACTGTTCCTATTGATCATACTGTTGGGGATTTGAACAAACCTCTAATCCTAAGCATTTAACTTTGGTGGATACCTGTCCCATCCCGATTGTGCTAAAGACATTAATAATACAACAAATGATGCGCTTGTTGAGGAGAGGTGTGCTATTGCTCTTCAAAGTGATCAGAGATGTAATATTTTCACCTTGAGGACGATAAAACTGGCAAAAAATAATCCAGTACATTTAAATTAAAAGAAAGGACAGCTGCCAGACTCCCCATCCAGAGCCACCCACAACACCCTAGCAAAGCACCCTGGCAACCACACAGCAACATGCTAAAAAGCACTGAGAACACCCTAACAACAACATAGCAATATAATGGTAACCATCCACAACACCCTAGCAACTGCTTTGTAACCACATAGCAACATGCTATAAAGCACTTAGAACCAAAGCAACTGCATAGCAACACACTGAAAACCAAATACAAAACACTAGTAAAACACCCTGGCAACCACATAGCAACACCCTGGCAACAATCCACAACATCCCGGCAACCACATAGCATCACACTGAAAATAACCAACAACACCCTAAACATTCTGGCAACTGGATAGCAACATCCTGGAAACCATCCACAACACCCTAGCAAAACACACTGTCAACCACATTGACACATGCTAAAAATAACTTAAAACACCATAGCAACACACTGGAAACCACCCACAACACCCTATCAACCATATTGTAACTGCATAGCAACATCCTAAAAGCACTCAGAACACCATAGCAAACACATAACAACACACTAGAAACCACCAACAACACCCTAACAAAACACCCTTGCAACTGCATAGCAACATCCTAAAAGCACTCAGAACACCCTTGCAACTGTATACCAACACACTGGCAATAAACTGCATAGCAACATCCTGGAAACCATCCACAACATCCCAGCAACTGCATTGCAACCACATAGCAACATACTAAAAAGCACTCAGAACACCCTTGCAACTGCATAGCAACACACTGGAATCCACCCACAACACCCTAGCAAAGCACCCTGGCATATGCATTGCAAAATGCTAAAAAGTACCCGAAAACCCTAGCAACAGCATATCAACACACTGGCAATAACCCACAGCACCCTAACCATCCACAACACCCTAGCAACTGCATAGCTACACAATGGTAAGCATCCACAACACTGTAGCACCATGCGGTTGCTATGTTGATCTGAGTGCTTTTCGCAACCGCATAGCAACATGCTGACAACCATCCACAACACCCTAGCAACCACACAGCAATACAATGGCAACCACCCACAAGTGGCAAGTTTTGCACATCACTCACATTTTTTGAAAAAGTACAAATCTAAAATATGAAAATTTTGAATATCTCTCTAGCTCCTCAGAAGACATTAAGCGTGGGGTGAAAGATCAAATGCCCACACTGACCACTCCGAGGACAAGTAACAGATGGACACTTCTATTACTCCGGGGTGATTTGGGAAGCCACCTACATCCTGCTTACGCCCAGGAGGAGTTAACCTCTCTCCCCTTCCTCTCCTCACTGATTAGGGGCAGAGAGCCAGACCCTTCTGCCTCGGCCAGGGTCCAGTCTCAGGAACCCCCTCCAGTAGGTAATTGTTTGCAAACCTCTGCACCGGCCACCTCAGGGCACAGAACGGACATAAGCGTGGTCATTCTGACCAGGCTGACCCTAAAGCTAAACAGGGTCACTCACCAGCCCCATTTAGCATTACTCACAGGCCAACAGACTCACTGACATGCACAGTTCACTCTTGACCTCAGTGATTAAATATCGGCAAGATTCATCTGCAAACATTCAGGCAGTGTCACCTCCGCCAAGCCCCTGTGACATTTGTATAATGCTGTTATATTCTACACGAGCTTTGAGCAAGAAAACGGATTGATTCATATCTCAGAAAACCTAGTGAGCTGCCTACTTATACATCATTATAAAGCATGTGCGCTCCCATGCTTTATAATGATGTATAAGTAGGCGGGGCCGGGCTAGAATGTCGCAAGCCGGTCCCCAATCGGCCTGATGGATAAAGGTGGCGTGACGACGGTTCGAGAGAGAGAGAGAATTACGGGCATGTCCGTCATGTGTGTGTTTATGTTTGTGCTTTTGGTTTAAGTTTCCATTAAATTATTATTTATATTGACAAGCCGGTTCTCGCCTCCTCTTTGCCCATCTAACCCCTTACATTGGTGCCGAAACCTGGGAAGGAGGAGGGATGCCCATAATTCTCTCTCTCTCGAACCGTCGTCATCGGCCGCCTTTATCCCTCGCGCGCCCCAATCAGGCCGATTGGGGACTGGGCATGTGACATTCTAGCCCGGCCCCCCCCCTCCGCTCCACAGAAACACAATCTGTTAAAAATGATGTGAAACCTTAGGCTAATGATGTCAACAAAAGCTAATCAGAGTCAGGAGTTGGCATCCAATTAGTGAAACGAGATCGGAGGTGTGGGTTTGAGCTACTTTGACTTATAAAAAGCACTCAAACATTTTGAGTTTGCTATTTACAAAAGCATCTGCTGACGTGGACCATGCATTGCAAAAAATTGATTTTAGAAGACCTACGATCAAGAATAGTTGCTTTGCATGAAGCTGGAAAGGGTTACAAAGTTATCTGGAAGAACTTAGATATTCATCTGTGCACAGTTAGACAAACTGTCTATAAATGGAGATGGTTTAGTACTATAGGTACTCTCTCTAGAAGTGGCCGTTAGATATTCATCTGTGCACAGTTACACAAACTGTCTATAAATGGAGATGGTTTAGTACTATAGGTACTCTCACTAGAAGTGGCCGTTAGATATTCATCTGTCCACAGTTAGACAAACTGTCTATAAATGGAGATGGTTTAGTACTATAGGTACTCTCTCTAGAAATGCCCGTTAGATATTCATCTGTCCACAGTTACACAAACTGTCTATAAATGGAGATGGTTTAGTACTATAGGTACTCTCACTAGAAGTGGCCGTTAGATATTCATCTGTGCACAGTTAGACAAACTGTCTATAAATGGAGATGATTTAGTACTATAGGTACTCTCTCTAGAAGTGGCCGTTAGATATTCATCTGTCCACAGTTAGACAAACTGTCTATAAATGGAGATGATTTAGTACTATAGGTACTCTCACTAGAAGTGGCCGTTAGATATTCATCTGTGCACAGTTAGACAAACTGTCTATAAATGGAGATGATTTAGTACTATAGGTACTCTCACTAGAAGTGGCCGTTAGATATTCATCTGTCCACAGTTACACAAACTGTCTATAAATGGAGATGATTTAGTACTATAGGTACTCTCACTAGAAGTGGCCGTTAGATATTCATCTGTGCACAGTTAGACAAACTGTCTATAAATGGAGATGATTTAGTACTATAGGTACTCTCACTAGAAGTGGCCGTTAGATATTCATCTGTGCACAGTTAGACAAACTGTCTATAAATGGAGATGATTTAGTACTATAGGTACTCTCTCTAGAAGTGGCCGTTAGATATTCATCTGTCCACAGTTAGACAAACTGTCTATAAATGGAGATGATTTAGTACTATAGGTACTCTCACTAGAAGTGGCCGTTAGATATTCATCTGTGCACAGTTAGACAAACTGTCTATAAATGGAGATGATTTAGTACTATAGGTACTCTCACTAGAAGTGGCCGTTAGATATTCATCTGTGCACAGTTAGACAAACTGTCTATAAATGGAGATGATTTAGTACTATAGGTACTCTCACTAGAAGTGGCCGTTAGATATTCATCTGTGCACAGTTAGACAAACTGTCTATAAATGGAGATGATTTAGTACTATAGGTACTCTCACTAGCATGGCCGTCCTGCCAAAATGACTCAAAGGACACACCACAGAATGCACAATGAGATAAAAAGGATCTCTAGAGTGACAGATAAAGACTTGAAGAAATCATTGGAACTGGTTATCATCTCTGTTTATGTGTCTATTATACAGAAAACATTAAACAGGTATGGTGTCCTTGGCAGGACATCACTGCTTTCTAATAAAAATATTGCTGCGCGCCTGAGGTTTGCCAAAGTACACCTTGACACTAACAATGCTACAGGGAAATGTTTTGTGCGTGCTATGTGTTTTTATGCTAACTATAGGCTCTGTTCCAAAACCTATTGAGCTGCCTATGCAGGCAGCATTTTAAGCCATCATAGGTATGCTCCCGAAGTGAAGAATGTTCTGATGCACAATACACAGGCGTCCATCTAATCCAAACCCTGTATACATGTATAACACTTCTGTTTATAATCCGTTCATTGGACATAACCACACAATATATCCCAGAAGCCCTTTTTAAAGACCCAAACCCGCTACAGGGTTTGCCATCCAAACATGTCTCAGATTATCCTGATTTTGTAAGGATCATAGAACAGAATTCTTCGGTGTGACCACTGAACTCTGACCTACCAGTCTTCCTGAGAGGGAAGTCCTCTCTGTAGTCCAGACCAGAGGTCAGAGGGTATTTGAAGGTGGGAGGGGTCTCTCCTAGTGGTGGGGAGCTCTGCTCGGCGGGACCTGGGTGGGCGGAGCTAGAAGGAGTGATGACACATATTATGACATCACAATACAATAGCACGCTTTTGTTATCTTTCTTCATTTACAACTAATGTGTATTCTACTCTTGTTCTATTAAAGCTTTAGCATGTCTGATATGACGCACCTGTACCACAGTTTTGCGTGCTGGCTGAGAGGGTAACCAGCACTGAATGTAGATGGATCCTTAGCCGATTTACTCATCAGGAAGTCGTGCAGTTTCTGTCGAACTTCAGTGCTCGCCATCGCACCTGCAAGAAAATGACACAAATGCATTGTTTAGTCCTGATTGCTGAGCTTATGATTGATGAAAGAGTCTTTTATTTGATCCCCTTCAAAGGTGTCATCTTGAAAATAGTCTTTCAAATAGTCCACATACTGTAATAGTTTTATGATAGTCTTTGCCTATTTATTATTTGAAATATAAAAATATGCATCTGTGAAATTAAGAGAGGACTGACATGTGCCTAAACAGTGCCACCTTGTGGGAATATCAGCACATTGCAGGGCAGAACACCTCAGTACGTTGGAATTAGCATACTAACTACCATATTTGAAAGAAAGTAGTATGAAGTATGTATTCAGTGTGACATTTTTAGGTGACTATTTTTGTGGTCTGTAACTGGCACCCTGCTTCAAAACAAGTCTGGCCTAGAGAGATAATAAATGTTGAAATAAGTCAAATAACCCTACTACAGTACATTTGTATTGTATAAATATTGGGGGGGTTGTACTTGCTTGGCTTGATTATTCTATTCCGAACATTCCGAATAGTGTCACATTGTGCATGAAATGTTTATGAAATGGAACTTTGATGACAGTGACATCACTGAGGCCTCACATGGGGATTGGATGTTTTGCTCACTCTCTTTAGATCGCTCCTTCCTCCTGTGTTGCATCTGTTTCTGTGTCTCCCTCCTGTGAATCTCCTTCTCCTCCTCGTGCACCTCCTCTCTCTCCTCCTCCACCAGCCGACGCTCCTCAGTGAACACCTCCTGCTGCTGGCGGAGAGTTAACAGAGCCTGTTGGAGCTGAGAGAGAGACACAGAGAGAGCTTGTTCACTCTGACATGAAATATAAAGCTATTATCTTGTATTTTCTTTTGTTTGTTTTGTGACATATACTGCATTAACACCATAATATACTTTAAAGTATCTAGAAAGAACATGATTCTTGAACATAGTAATCATTCAGTACCATTATATGTCAAAGTACCACCCTTATGTCAAAGGGAACGTTTTGGTAACGTTAGTAACAAACAATGTTGAAATAATGTTAATGGAACTCCGTTATGACATTATAAGTGTTCTTTGTGCAACATTTGGCCATTTTTAAAAGTCATGCAAACCTTTAAATGTGTACTCTGTAACGTTTGTCTTTGTGTCATCTTGGACTTACACTGACACCTAGTGGTTTGGATGCAGCATCATTTAAAATCAATAATTTTCAGTTTCAGATGACCTTCTCCATGTAGAATTAAACATCTTTTATAGGGTTACTGATATTGATTGATTGATTCATTTTAGTACCATTAGACAAACTATAAAAAACTGCACGTTTTTTGTTTTTATCATATTTGGTAATTAGGCTTTAAAGGTCATTTTCCTCCTGAGTTCCAGCGATTCATTTTTGTGTTGGACATTTGTTAAGTACGTTTTTCTACAGGGGTAAATCTTGGGGTATTATCAGAGGACTCTCTGGGCTTTTCAGAGATACCAAATGTTTGAGAGTTTGGCCGTGACAACTTCCTCTCCTTGCTCTGTAAATATGGACTGAAATGTATCACAGTTCATTTCAGTATGGAAGCCCTGAACCGCAAGGTGGAGAAAAACAAAATGGTGGAGAAAACAAAATAAAAGTTCCTTCCTGAGCCTTAAAAAAAATGTCTCTCTTCAAAAAGTTTTTTTTTCTCTTAAAAATCAATTTTCTCTTAAAAAGTGTTTTTCTCTCTCTCTCTTCAAAAACATTGTACAAAAAAAGCCATGCGGTACCAACATTGACCACCAGGTGCCACTATCAGAAAACATGTAATCTTATGCTTTTAATGCTTTCTCTGTTGCTATATGTCATGTGCAGATTTTCATGGTGAAATATAATTATAATAAGTTCTCTATGCTTTTGAAACACACTGTCTACTGCAGGAGTGAAGAGTTCCAGACGAAGAATGTCAAATAAATATCCAAATATTGTTGGTCTGTCGAAACATGAGCTAGGCAGTTACACCGATGTAAAATGCTCAACCCAAACAAATTGGTCCCCAAATTGGTCCCCAATTTTTTTTTTCACCTTGCGTGCGGTTCAGGGCTTCCGTAATTCAGCACATCAAATACAATATGAATAAAAAATTTGAACTTATGGTAAGATGACCTCATAATAGCTTGTATGGTAAGATGACATCATAATAGCTTGTATAGTAAGATGACCTCATAATAGTTTGTATGGTAAGATGACATCATAATAGCTTGTATGGTAAGATGACATCATAATGGTTTGTATGGTAAGACAACCTCATAATAGCTTGTAGGGTAAGATGACATCATAATGGTTTGTATGGTAAGATGACATCATAATAGTTTGTATGGTAAGATGACATCATAATGGTTTGTATGGTAAGATAACCTCATAATGGTTTGTATGGTAAGATGACATCATAATAGCTTGTATGGTAAGATAACCTCATAATAGTTTGTATGGTAAGATGACCTCATAATAGCTTGTATGGTAAGATGACATCATAATAGTTTGTATGGTAAGGTGACATCATAATAGCTTGTATGTTAAGATGACATCATAATGGTTTGTATGGTAAGATAACCTCATAATAGTTTGTATGGTAAGATAACCTCATAATAGTTTGTATGGTAAGGTGACCTCATAATAGCTTGTATGGTAAGATGACATCATAATAGCTTGCATGGTAAGATGACATCATAATAGCTTGTATGGTAAAATGAGATCATAATAGTTTGTATGATAAGATGACATCATAATAGCTTGTAGGGTAAGATGACATCATAATGGTTTGTATGGTAACATGACATCATAATAGCTTGTAGGGTAAGATGACATCATAATGGTTTGTATGGTAAGATGACATCATAATAGCTTGTATGGTAAGATGACATCATAATAGCTTGTATGGTAACATGACATCATAATAGCTTGTATGGTAACATGACATCATAATAGCATGTATGTAAGATGACATCATAATAGTTTGTATGGTAAGATGACATCATAATAGCTTGTATGGTAAGATGACATCATAATAGCTTGTAATGTAAAATAATGAGATCTTTATAATGACAGGTATGAAAACGCACAGAAATATTAGTTCACACTTTAAATATATCTTGTAACAAGTAAATGATGTTTTTTGTGGTGAGCATGAATGTAATATAATGGTGATTGAGAGATATTCCTCAAAAGCCTGTTGTATCATATTTGATACATGGATTTCAAAGGGACATTTTCAATTAAATGATATACAAAAGTTTAATCAAGCACAAGTTGCTTATATTCAGCAAATATTCATTTTAAAATATCATTAACCGTATAATCATTACTGTCACTTTTAAAAGCAAACATGTTTGGAAAGGAAGGTTAAAATATTTTTTCATCAAGAAATGGCCAGAAATGTCCACCATGTGGCAGCAGACATCTAGTACATTACAGACAACAGGGTTGTCAGCAAAACTTTGATTATGTTAATGATGCACAGGCTCTAGAAAATAGCTAATTCAATTTGATGGAGGTGCCGTTATAGGTTAAGAGATAAATAGTTTTCTATTAAACTGGGAAAGTCACAACAGTTTTAGCTAACGTTATTTTAAGGGTAGGGACAATGTTAAAATAATGTTAATCTTTATAACTTCATTTGTATTCAATAAACGTTCTGGCATAGTTGTGCGTACAACATTTCTTTAAAGTTATTTGAGACTGAAAACTTCATGCTGGAAAATTTTGTTTTAAGGAATTTTTGACATTTTAAGGACTGTCATGCAATCCGTAAGACAACCACAAATATATAATAAGACTTGAATAAGGTAATCATGCAGTACAATGGTATATATTGAATATACCATCATATTACCGTGTGTAATGCTATTGCACAGAAATACCTGTGAGCAGTATGTAGATATAATGGTATTATAGCCGCTGTACATTTGCACAGGGCTATATAGCATGACACACACACATACACATCAGTGTAATGAGATTTAGCACTACCACAATAATCCCTGACTGAGCCGCTCTGACTTAATCAATCATGTTTTTCTTCCAGTCTCTTAGTCGACGTTTTCTCCAACCAAGTGAACTTAAATCCCACTGACCTGCTTTAAAGTGAATGGGCCAATCCGTAAACATTCAAATACTCACTGTATCCAATTTGAGTTGTTTAAGTGTCTTGTTGTCTTACTAATGTAAACAGATTAGAATAATATATTCCTGATAGTCGTGTAATAAAGCCTGAGACCTTGATGTGTTCCTCGAGCTGCGCCTGGTGCTGTCTCAGGAGGTTCTGGTGTTGTTTCTGGAACTCAGAGATGAGGAGCTGTTTCTGGATCTGCTGCTGTCTCTGGATCAGAAGCAGCTCGTGCTGTAACTGCTTCTCCCATTCGTCAGAGTCACAATCCCAGTCCAACATACTGACCTCAGACCTGTCCACCGCAGACAACGCCTCTGAACCTGACAGAAAGCAAATACAGTTAATATAAAAGGTGCCAAAGTTACATTTGAGAGTAAATGTCGAGATGTTAGAGGAAGTGTTGTGGTGTATCTAACTGAAAGTAACGATGCTACTAACTTAGCTACATTTTTTACAGCAAGTAGCTACTTCTAAAATATCCTCCATTTCTCTCAAGTAGCGTTAAGAATTTAAAATCATTTTATTGAACTGGTTAGTTAGTTTGGACAGATCAGTTTGATGTCCTTTAAGTAAAAACTGATATTCGTAACTTTAACAGTTAAAGAATGTAATTTTTAATTGATTAATGGGTAGTTAAATTAACAGATATGGTAAAAAAAAAAAAAACATTTAAAAAAAAATTATAATATATTAAATAATACAAAACGTTTAATTTTTACACTCAAATATTGTAAAATAAAAATTATAATATATTAAATAAGACAATACATTTAATTTTACACAAAAATATTGTAAAATAAAAATTATAATATATTAAATAAGACAATAAATTTAATTTTACACAAAAATATTGTAAAATAAAAATTATAATATATTAAATAGGACAATACATTTAATTTTACACAAAAATATTGTAAAATAAATATTATAATATATTAAATAAGACAATAAATTTAATTTTACACAAAAATATTGTAAAAATAAAATTATAATATATTAAATAAGACAATACATTTAATTTTACACAAAAATATTGTAAAATAAATATTATAATATATTAAATAAGACAATACATTTAATTTTACACTAAAATATTGTAAAAATAATTATAATATATTAAATAAGACAATACATTTAATTTTACACAAAAATATTGTAAAATACAAATTATAATATATTAAATAAGACAATATATTTAATTTTACACAAAAATATTGAAAAAAAAAATTATAATATATTAAATAAGACAATACATTTAATTTTACACTAAAATATTGAAAAAAAAAATTATAATATATTAAATAAGACAATACATTTAATTTTACACTAAAATATTGTAAAATTCTAATTATAATATATTAAATAAGACAATACATTTAATTTTACACTCAAATATTGTAAAATAAAAATTATAATATATTAAATAAGACAATACGTTTAATTTTACACTCAAATATTGTAAACAAAATTATAATATATTAAATAAGACAATACATTTAATTTTACACTCAAATATTGAAAAATAAAAATTATAATATATTAAATAAGACAATACATTTAATTTTACACTCAAATATTGAAAAATAAAAATTATAATATATTAAATAAGACAATACATTTAATTTTACACTAAAATATTGTAAAATAAAATAATTAACAGTACATTTATATTATGTTTAACAAGATAATATATGTCGTTTTTAAATTGTTCAAATTATGAAACGGTTGAAAAACAACACCGTAAATTTAACGTATTTTGGTGCCAGTTTACGCTAATGTCCGCTATAGTTCCCCTAGTGGCGATGCAATGCAATGCACCATTATAAAATACGCCGTGACGCACGATACCGAGCTTGTGTAGCTAGAAGTGTTCGCTCATGCGTTTCAAGCCAAATACTGCGAGAGTGGGTATGAATATGTCACTGAATATTGTATAAATACCTATTTTGTTTCGCTTGGCTTTTGCCAGTGCATCTCCTTGTATCAGGCCAAAGCGAGAAACATCTCCCGCGCTTTCAGAGTTCAGTTCATGCGCGTGCTGTATGTGGTCGTGCTGAAGCAAAGAAGGATTGCTGTGTTAGCTGCGTGAAAAAGACAATTTAAAGCCCTTCTTTAGGTCTTTAAATAAACTCGAGGGCAATTACGGGTGTAATCAGCAGGGAGGGTCTTTTTATGGGATCTACTTCAATTACCCCGAGCATAAACACAGAGGTATTTCAACACCCTGCCGTTCAAGACCAAATCTTATTTAAGTGCCATCTAAAGTGAGACTCCATGTGACGGTCACATTTGAGATGCAGTTGAAGTATTTTTACACAACAAAACAGCAGAAAAAAGGAAAGTGGTTTGGAGTGGGTATATGTTGTGTGTGCGCGCGCGAGAATGATTTGGCTTTGTGCCCAAAAAGTGGCGCCGTAAAACTCACTCATAAACATGCCCTTAATCTATAGCCCAAGACAAACTGTGCACTAATAAACCTATTTGTGCGTTGTTTTCCTTATGCATTCTGTAGGGAGATCACGCACAACCATAGGAAAGAAAAATCCCCAGTGAGATCTCGTTAAAACCTTAATGGTTTCTCCCAGCAGCAATGAGATTGAAGGGATAATCCGGGTTCAATACAAGTTCAACTCAAACGACAGCATTTGTTGCATCATGTTGATTACTACATAAATGTATTTAAACTGGGACGTCCTTTTCGTTAAAAACTACAATTTGCTAAAATGGAAGTTACAGTGAGACACTTACAATGGAAGTCAATGGGGCCAATTTTTAGAGGTTTAAAGGCAGAAATGTGAAGTTTATAAACTTATAAAAGCACTTGCATTAATTCTTCAGTTAAAACTCATGTAAAGTTGTTAAATCGTTGTTTTTATAGTCATGTTAGGGTTTTACAGTTTACAGCATTGCGTAATCATGGCATAGAAGCCATAGTAGCCCCTAAGAAGCATGAAAAAACATAACATATGTGGACAGCGGGACTAAGTCGTGAAATATTAAATTATATCAAGCTATAGAAAGTCAGAAATGTTTTCAGGAGTGTTGGTCTGCAGCCTGAAACTGAACTTTTGATCAGATTTTAGGAGTGAACGCACTTGAGAGCTATAAGACGCTCCCTTGCTCCCTATTTAGTGAATGACTTAACCTCCAGTGTGCTGTCTGTCTGCACTGATCTCAGAACAGTTTAAAATGCACCTTATTTTCATCTTGCCTCCATATAAAGCCTCTGAAAATGCACAGTAAATATATAGGATATTTTAAATGAAACTGAGCCTATAGTCCACGAATGTGGTCGTTGTGTTTAACAGCGTGCTGTATCGCGATATATCGCTCAAACTTTAGAAATGGCATATCGGATGAAACTAGAGACTCTGATCTTTTGACTCAAATGGGTTTTAATGTAAAAACTTAATTAGTATTCTTACCAGACGTAGTTTTGTTGGCGTTTCTCCCAAATACAAACTCCGCTGTGATCAGCACCATGTTGTTATGTCACATGACACTGTGCATCAAAAGTTTAACCCTTTAATGAGAGCTTAGAGTCTCCTGAACTGAGATCAGTCTGTTTTAAATGAAATTAAATTATGCGTTGCGTATAGCGAAGCCAAAATGTAACGTCCACGCATGTGGACGCGGGGTCTCAAGGTGTTATTGTTTACAGATTTGCCCCAGTCATTTCCATTGTAAGTGCCTCAATCTAACACTTTTCTTTTTTAAAGACATTTTAAATAACATTTTTGTTGTAATCCATTTTATGCCACAAATGCTGTTGACTGATCTTAACTTGTACTGAACCCAGAATATTCCTTTAATTGAAAAAATGAGCAAAAAATTATCTGGCTGAAGTTTCAGAAGACATCTCAACAATGTCTTAAACTATACTTACAATTTGCCAAGATATCAAAGTCTGCTTCAAAAGTGAGAGATAAGAACTGAAACATTTCTCATCAAATTCTACCAAGACCAGAATATCTGAACTATGCAAGCCACATTAATTGTATAGCTCTATACTGTCACTGTTGTCAGTCTCAGTTGTCACATTTTATTCTCCTACGGAATGTTCTGAGAAACATTGTGACACCGTTGATACTTAATTGCAACATAACTGAGAATTCCAAATCTCCACGCTATGAAATAGCAACCTGAGCAATAAAACCGTCATCTGAGGTAATACACACACAGTTATTCTTTGATGCCACTTCTGGGGTAACTATGTTACAGGCGACAGTTGCATTTGACTATTAATATCAGCATAACGTCGCCTGCAAGCATTGAAATAAAAACAGAACCATCTCTCGCCACAGAGACGCCATTGGGCCCCTTGCCCAGAATACACCAACCACCAAAACAGTACCACAACACTGTCCAGAGGTGTCATTTAACACCAAAAATACCGCCGCATGTGTTCTGATCGCAATAGAAGAGACGAGACGCTCATGAGACACAACTCTGTGACTTATAAAACTCAGTCTTTCTATCGAAAACCTCTCAATGATTGTGTCTACTGAGATTAGCTGCTGTTATTTGACAAAAACTGCGAAACAAGTGTACATTATAAATAAAGCCTTCCGGTGTGTAGTTGTGTGAGGAGTTAACTCAGACGGAATGATAACCGGGGCTAATCTTAGCCTCCTAATGCCTTAAGCCCGAAATACAGCGGCTAAGAATAGTCGAGCTTGAAGTCAAGAGGCCAGAACATTCAACATGCAGCCGCGGGCATTAACGGGGTGCAGAGGCACTGAGGGGTAAATAACTGCCCTCTCACGCCATAGCTAAAGCAGACTGCCACGCACAAAAACACTTGAGGACGACCAAACGTGTTTCTCGTAGCTTTTTCTGAAAAAACTCAAATCAAGTCAACATACATTCACCTGCTACACATTTTGCGATAGTTAGGGTTGCCAACTAAAAATCACAACATCCCATACGAGATGCCCGTTCTCTCGGATTTTAACCCTGAGATGCCAAAATGTGCAAAATTTTATCATTTACATACATACTTACAGACTCCTTCAAATACATAATGGGTTTACAAACCATTTACACATTAGTTAAATTACTCAATTGTTTTTACAGTTGATGCATAATGTTTTTACAAGTCTGAATCACACTGGGGACTCTTATTTTAAAATGACAAAATGAAGATAAAACTATTGGCAACTATCGACATTGCCAATAACCAAAAAGCAACAATTGGCACCGATTAACGGTAAAACCGATATATCGATCTACCTCTACTATAGATGCCTATATGGTACCCTGATGGCACACAAGCATCAACCAGATATGTGTGTTTCTTCTCGGTTGTCAAACATCGGGAGATATCTTTAAAACGTTTATGATTAAGAATGTTTGTAAATTGGGGGTCTGGGTAGCTCAACGAGTAAAGACGCTGACTACCACCCCTGGAGTCGCAAGTTCGAATCCAGGGCGTGCTGAGTGACTCCAGCCAGGTCTCCTTAGCAACCAAATTGGCCCGGTTGCTAGGGAGGGTTAGAGTCACATGGTGTAACCTCCTCATGGTCGCTATAATGTAGTTCTCGCTCTCGGTGGGGCGTGTGGTGAGTTGTGCGTGGATGCCGCGGAGAATAACGTGAAGCCTGCACACGCGCAACATCGCCACGGTAACACGCTCAATGAGCCACGTGATGCGCGGATTGACGGTCTCAGACGCGGAGGCAACTGAGATTCGTCCTTTGCCACCCTGATTGAGGCGAGGCACCATGCCACCACAAGGACTTAGGGCGCATTTGGAATTGGGCGTTACAAATTGGGGAGAAAATCGGATATTTTTAAGATGTTCATCAGATGTTAATCAGAATCCGATGATTTCCAGATGAAACGTTCTTAAACCGATATCTCAAAGATGTGTTTGAGCTATCATAAGGCCTACTTTTTCTAGTCGACTTTAGAAGTGTGCATCTGTGCATGCATTCCTTGCCCCTACGGAAGAGGATGAGTCTGTTACGGTTCTCTTTAAACTTTTACAAGCATACAAAAGTGACCAGGTATGTAACAACAATGTGATGTAATAACGCATGTGAAGGGAATGAATTTAGCTACATGCTAATGTTTGCATGCTAACGCAAACAGTGTACAACAATGGGGTTTGTAGTATCAATTCACAATTTTATGACATGATAGACTGTCCCAATACTGATGTCCTGTCTTATTACACACTCTGTAGTGTAGTATGTACTTTCTCATCACCTGCAAAGTGCATGCTTGTAGCACGTAGCAAAAACATGCTAAATGGGACGCAACCACACACTCTCACTACCCTGAGGACCTTTCATCTTATTCAGAATGACTCCAGGTATCTCCCGAAGGTCCGTCAGAGAATCATGGGAGATTTTAGAGGAAGACACAAGTGCTTAGCGTTTCACAGAAGAGAGACATGAGCTGTGATGGTGTCATATGACAACAATGTAGCATACTACTTTTCAAAATGCTAATGCATTCTGTTTCACATACTCATTTTAAGTTAATAGTAGGCAAAATAGCAAAAGCACAAGTGCAAAATAATCCTCCGTGATGCACGTCTACGTACGCATTTCAATTGTACGGCAAATTGCCATCGAACTGCGTTAAGTAACCTTTAAATAATCTACATTCTCACAAATTTAGCATAAATGTGAAGTGTTTACTTTTAACGAAGTACTTCACATCATGCTTAATTCACTATATGTATATTTTGTAAATATTGTTATGAATTTGTCATGCAATTAAAACCAAGACACCGAAGTCTAGAGTTTTCAATAGCATCTCAAACGTTTCTCGTTATATTTCTCAAAGGCTAAATGATCCGAGCTCTGCTATCCATGTTAATTCTATACCTCACTATTTATACTGCATGCCAACAATGGTCTAATTTGCATCTACTTGTGTTGCTATACAAAGGTATTTTAGAAGAACCATCTTTTAGAGGAAGTTAATGCTTCAGTGAAGTCTCCTGAGCTATGAAGGAGAAACCTCAGGGACTTCTCCTCACATGTGGTACCTGATTCGATTGTAGTGTCCCGTGTGTCCACAATTCTCCTCCTCCAGTCCGCAGAGATGCTGGAGTCTGCCTCATAAATGGTTTGCAGCATAACTTGTGTTTCACCTCTCAACAGAGCACTGTCTCCTCTCTCTCAATGTCCAAACGTCCTCTCTTCTGATCTGTCTCTCTCTCCTGAAAAGCTGTTCTAGTTTCCCGGGCCTCTTTTCGAGCTATATATCAAAGATGGACAATATCAACCGTTTTACTCTCTCTCTCTCTCTACAAACAATGCACTCTTGCTCTGTCTCATGCTCTCTCTGTTACTCGTCCTAACAGCGCTGTCTCTCTTACCACTCTCTCTCTCTCTCTCTCAGGTGCCAAGAATAGCAGCAGGACCAGCCCAGGACAGAAATAGGCCGGGCCAGACCAGGGGAGTAGAGCAGCGGCCAGACATTTAAAATAGCAACACAAAAACACAGCTGTCTGCCTTCATCTCTTCCCCGTGCTCGTTCTTTCTCCTTTCATTATCTCTCTCTCTCTCTGAGTGAATCTCACGAAGTGTGCGGGTCACATTTCACTCCAAAATCAAAAGAAACAGGCACGAGAAATGGTATCTCGTATGAAGAAGCCTATTTTAAGGACCATTAAGATTTGAGAACAATTAAGCACATTTCAAACCAAAGTTCTCGTCTTAAAAAAATTAAACATTCATTCTCGTTACGTAAAAATAATCGTATTCGACACACAAAGTCATTTCATATAAAAGAAACTCATTTTCATTGTGTGGAGCCAGATGGGAATCATAAGGAATTTAAGGATTTCGGATCCATAAAGATTCCATTAAATATTCTTATTAAAACCCACTTTTCAGGAAGAAATATTCGCCATTAATGCTGTATTTAGGGCCTACTGAATACCAGGTAATCATTTCAGATTTGTGCAAAAGACTTTTAAATGAAGATATTTAGTTCATTTGGGGCATTATTTAATTATTTTTATATAATAATCCTACAACAAAACTCATTATGTGTATATTAAAATACATATTGTCAGATGAACATCATGATTTAAGTCTTAAATGGCGAAATGAATGACTTGCAGTTCATGTTTTTGACTCACTAAAATGAACTGATAAGAGATATAAGAGCTGATAAGAGTCATTCGTTCGGCAGGTAGCGGTGTATGTTCTGCTGTCTAGATTCAAAAGAACCATCTCATATGAGTCATCCGTTTAGGAATTGGGCTGCACTGTTCAAATTGGCACAGTAGATTCAAAAGAATCGGCTCATAAGAGTCATTTATTCAGGAATCAGCCTCCACTGGTCACGCTGTATATTTCACCCTATAGATTCAAAAGAATCGGCTCATAAGAGTCATTCATTCAGGAATCAGCCTCCACTGGTCACGCTGTATATTTCACCCTTTAGATTCAAAAGAATCGGCTCATAAGAGTCATTCATTCAGGAATCAGCCTCCACTGGTCACGCTGTATATTTCACCCTTTAGATTCAAAAGAACCGGCTCATAAGAGTCATTCATTCAGGAATCGGCTACAATAATTCTGCGCCATTGAGCAGCTTGAAATATTGACAGAGTATTTTGTTCCTTTGTATAGACAAAAGAATGCTCATTCAAAAACCCTTAATGGAAGTTCATAAAAATTATGAGGTTTTTGGTATTTTTCAGTTCTGACATGTTTTTTCCCAACCCAAACCATGGCATACTCTGAAAATTGTACTTCACAGTTTAAATAATATATCTTTCTTTCCACATTAAAATAGGCTACTGGGGGTGGGGGGGAGGGGGGGGGGGGTGTTGCCCTACTTCATGGTCCAAAAATAGACTTAATTTCTTATTTTATTTCTTATTCTGTTGGTTTGGGGTTGAAATATGGCCTGAACATGTTTAAGATTTACCACACTGTCTCTCTCCTAATCTCTCTCTGTACCCTTTGAATCTCTCTCTATCTCATGTATTCTCCGTCTTTGTCAGAATCTGTTGCCTCGAATCCTTTGTGGACAATCTTTCTGTCGTTGTCTGTTTTTCTGCTGTTTGATCTTTCTTCTTATCTGTTCACTTGACATGACTGCAAAAAGCTTTCAAAGAGCAACAGATGAGTCTGTATCATCTTCCGGCTGCATGTTCTCATCTCCTCGCTCTTGCAATCTTCTCTTTACCTGTTTCTCTTGACAGTTTAAGCTCCGTAAATCCATTAGCAGGTTCATTTCAAAGGGAGATTTGGCGACATCCTGTTTTCAAAAGTCTCATCAGTAAATAAACAAAATGAGTTCACTGTCTGCAGAACTAAGATTGAAGCTCATGGAAGCGAAAATTCGAATTTTTCAGTAAGAGTTTTTGGCATCAAATTTACATAATTAAAATAAAAAAATTGTATGTCTGCTAAAAGTTTATTTTGTACTCTTTTAGGAATACACAAGCATATAGATGACCTCAGAGCTAACAGACATGGACTAAAAGCCACAAGTCTCATGTCACCCGCACTAAACTACCCTGTGGGGAAAACACCTGACAATCGGCCAGTGTCGAAAGAAAAATAGGATACAAAACAGCGGCTATTGCGGAATTGTGGAATACCCCGGGCCTGCATGAATTAGGAAATGGAGGAAATCTTTTTGTAATCCAGAAACAGCACAATTCCCAGGAGAGAGACATTCCTAATGTCTGACAGAGATGTAGTTCCTCTGTGGTCGCAAATGGCATCACAACGTTTTTTTCCCCAAGCATTTTTTAGTGTTTGCAAAGGCAAGCACCACTATTACTAGACTAGAATAGAACTCCAAGACTAGTATATAATGGAGACTTGGGGATGGGATTTTTTGACTAAGCAACCACCCAGAAAACCTTAGCAACCACATAGTAAAGTCATAGCAACCACATAAAACCCCATATCAATTGCATAGTAATGCCCTAGCAAACACCCAGAACACCTTAGTAACCATATAGTAATTCCCTAACAACCAGAAAGAACACCATAGCAACCACCTAGCAACCACAAAAAATAATCTAGCAACCATTCAAATCACGAAAGCAACTGCATAGTAATGCCCTAACATAAATCCAGAATACCATAGCAACAACTTAGCAAACAATCAGAACATCAAAGCATCCACCCTGAACACCCAAGAAACCAACTAGAAACAACCCAGTACATTTTTGCAACCACATAATAATGCCCTGGCAACTGCCAGCTACACCCCAACACCCTAGAAACCACCCAAAACACCCAAGCAGCGCATATTAATGCCATAGCAACCACCTAGCAAACACCCAGAACATCCTTACTTCCACATAGTAATGCCCTACTAACCACACAGAACAGACAAGCAACCGTGTAGCAACCACTCAAAAGAAATCATATAGTAATGCCCTAGCAACAACAAAAAACATCATAGCAACCACCCAGAACATCCTAGCAGCTGAATATTAATGCCCCAGAAACCACACCAAACACTCTAGCAACCGCCTTGGAACCACCAAGAACATTATTGCAACCACATAGTAACACTCTAGCAACAACAAATTACACCCTAGTAACCACCAAAAGCACCTAAGCAACTGCATATTAATGGCCTAGCAACCACCCAGAATACCCTAGCAAACACCCAGTATATCCTAGCGAACACCTAGAACACCTTAGCAAGTTAGCAACCACCCAGAAAACCCTAGCAACAACCAAGAAAACCATAGTAACCACATATCAACCACCCAAAATACCATATCAACCACTCAAAACACCAAAGCAACCACATAGTAATGCCCTAACAGCAACCCAGAATACCACAGCAACAATCTTGCAAACACCCAGAACATTGAAGCAACCACCCATAACACCCTAGCAACCACCTAGAAAGCACCCAGAACATCCTGGGAACTGAATAGTAACGCCCCAGTAACCACCAAGAACAGACTAGAAACCACCTAGTAACTACCTTAAATACCCTTTCAACCATGCAAAGTACCCTAGCCACCACCCAAAACACCCAAGAAACCACATAGTAATACCCTAGTAACAACCAGAACACCCTAGCAACCACCCAGAACGTCCTAGCAAGTGAATAGTAACACCCCAGTAACCACTGAGAACATCCTAAAAGCCAGCCAAAACATCCTAGCAACCACCTAGAAACCACCCAGAACATCCTTGCCTCCACATAGTAACACTCTAGCAACCATCAAGAACACCCTAGTAACCACCAAAAACACCCAAGCATCTGCATAGTAACCACCCAGAACATCCTAGCATCCGCATAATAATGCCCTATCAACCACCCAGAATACCCTAGCAACCACCTTGCTAACATCAAGAACACCTGAGCAAGTTAGCAACCACCCATAAAACCCTAGCAACCACCAAGAACACCCAAGCAACCAAACACCCAGAACTTCCAAGTAACCACCCAGAACAACCTAGCAACCACCAAGAATATCCTATCAACCACCTAGAAACCACCCAGAACATCCTTACAACCACAGTAATGTCCTAACCACCCAGAAAATCCTAGAAACCACCTAGAAACCACCAAACATCCTTTCAACCACATAGTAACAACCTAGAATCTGGCTAGCAACCACCCAAAATACCCTATCAACCACCCAAGACACCCAAGAAACTGCATAGTAATGCCTTAACAACAAACAGAACACTTTAGCAACAACCAAGAACATCCTAGCAACTGAATAATAATACCCCAGCAACCACCCAGAACACCCTAATAGCCACCCAAAACATCCTAGCAACCACCCAGAACACCTTAGCA
Source organism: Xyrauchen texanus (assembly GCF_025860055.1). Taxonomy (NCBI): domain Eukaryota; kingdom Metazoa; phylum Chordata; class Actinopteri; order Cypriniformes; family Catostomidae; genus Xyrauchen; species Xyrauchen texanus. Next base: position 3,323,629 of record NC_068301.1, on the reverse strand, counting down.
ACCACAAAGAACATTCTTGCAACCACATAGCAACACTCCAGCAACCACCAAAAGAACACACTAGCAACCACTAAAAAACCTAGAACATTCTAGTAAGCGCATAGTAATGCCCTAGCAACCACCCAGAATACCCTAGCAACTACTCTGAACATTTTACCAAGTTAGCAACCACACAGAAAACCCTAGCAACCATCAATAATGCCCTAGCATCCACCTAGACACCACCCAAAACATCCTTTCAACCACATATTAACGACCCTAGCACCTGCCTAGCAACCATAAAGAACTCCTTTGCAAAATGCTTAAGACAACTCAGAACACCTAAGCAACCATATTAATACTGTTGCAGTCACTCACAACAGCTTTGTGGCATCTGGTTCTTCATGGGAATGCACCGCTCACATTTTCTTCAGAAAATGAAAAAAATCGACTCAGTAAATATGAAATATGAAATACAGAACTGAGTGCTGGCAATGAGGCCTGGATCACTCGCACGCACACACACACACACACACACACACACACACACACACACACACACACACACACACACACCAATAGCTTTCCTGGACTTCCTCTGTAGACAAAACAAAGGCAGTGTTGTACACAGGTCATCTACACAAGTCAGTGGCAGAGAAACAGGCACTCCCAAGGTAAAAGGGGACAGATAAAAAATAACCACGACAACAAAACAAAGTCTGTTCTGTATAAAGACCATAAACTCTTTCTCTCTGGCTGTGTTTGGAATTAAACGCTGGGGTACTGCTTACTGCATACTGTACAGAACTCCACAAGTATGTGAAAAAAGATATTGATTCTAGTTAATTCGTCACACTGAAAATGGAAGGTCAGGTCCATCATATTGAGGGATGCAGTAATTGAATACGAAGTAATACTAAGAAATTAAGTAGGTCATTCACAGTGTACATACTGCAAAAGTAGTACTACAGTATGGAAACATGAGCTATCAAGAGGATGCACGCGCATGCAAACAGGTTTGAACACTCATGCAACAGCTCCTTCTTGAGGCTACATGACAAAAGTACATGGCAGTTAGAGATGGTTAGACATGACACATCCCAAGGGTGAGTGTATATATATGTGCATATATAAATAATTATATTGCAATAATCGTATATAATTCTAATATTCCTTGTATGATCCGTGCATGATCACTGCAAAATGTCATGGAGAATCTGTCTACGTTTGTGTATTGAACGCATCTCCTCGGTGCCACCTGTCAGTTGGACACCATCTGTCTCCATAAACCAGCCAGAAACATGTCCAGAACGTGGTCTGCTGCGGGTGGACACCAGATGAGGCTAAATATACTTCACCGACATCTGCACATCACCTTTACCTGTGGCCTGAAAACAGCCCCTAATAATGGAGTGGTACCTGAGTCCTGAGACAAGCTCATTGTGGGGGTGTGTTCAGTAAGTGATGCAACCTAGGGGGCCTGGGTAGTTCAGCGAGTAAAGATGCTGACTATCACCCATGGAGTCGTAAGTTCGAATACATGTGCTGAGTGACTCCAGCCAGGCTTCCTAAGCAACCAAATTGGCCCGGTTGCTAGGGAGGGTAGAGTCACATTGGGTTTAACTCCTCGTGGTCGCTATAATGTGTGGTTCTCACTCTCGGTGGGACGCGGGGTGAGTGGATGCTGCGGAGAATTGCGTGAAGCCTCCACATGCTCTAGGTCTCCGTGGTAAGGTGCTCAACAAGCCACGAGATAAGATGCGTAGATTGACAGTCTCAGTCACAGAGACAACTGAGATTCGTCCTCCGCCACGAGGACTTTGGGAATTGGACGCTATATCACGAAAAAGGTTTACGCTTAAAACCATCATTTGAATGGTTAGAATCTGAACTTTTCAGAGATAACCAGCACATCTGCATTTATGTTACTTACAATAACAAAATAAGGCTTCAAAACATTCGCGTTGAAAATTAGCGCCCCCTAGAGGAAAGGGGTAGAAATATTTATATGAAAATAAAAAGTCTTTTACATGCGCCGTTTTGTGGCCCGTTCTTCATAAAGCTTCACTTTGGGGGCCGATCAGGGGTGGATTTGGGCCGGCCACGAAACGGGCTGAATGGGCTGAAATGAGCTTCCTCGTTATGCAGAACGGGCCACAAAATGACCCAATACAGCCACCCCCGCTCAACAACTTTTGGGCCAGTTTCTATGTAAAATCCTGGGTCGATTTCTCTTCCCGGTCCGCCCCTGATCGCAGGCCATTCGGACCCGTTTCGAGGCAGGCCCATCGGGAAAAGTCCCGGTTCTCCCAATGGCCAGTCCACCCCTGCTTTTTGTAATTTGTCCACAGTATTTGTTAATGGTGAGCTTTTAAATTTGAGTGTGAAAAATTGTGGGCAGCAGCAGAGTTTAAACTGTATTTATTTTCCTGTGCAATAATGGTAGAAATGTTGTTTTTTAGTCAAGACATCAAGGTATATGGCTATACAGAAATCGACTGGAAAAAAATCTTCTAAAGAAATATTCAATGGGGTGTGACAACTACATATAATACACACCTATACACTTATAATTCCCTTATACTCAATAATAGCACCAGACTGTGACACATTCATTGCTAATTATTGTACTATATATAGCAGACCTGTTGATGTAGCCAATGAACTTTTCCTGAGGTTGCCATGGATAGGAGCCATAACAATCCACCTGTGCATGCTTCCGACTGTCTCATCTTTATGCAATAACACACCACTGCATTAGAATGAAGCAGAGATGCACTGGAGGAACAGGTTCTGAGGCATCCTCAGTGTGTGTGAGTGTGTGTGGATGCTGTCAGTTCTATTAATAGCGCAGTGATATTCCCCCATGCATCCAATGAGGAAAAGATGGTGGTTATACAGTATTCTATACCTGTTACCTACGTCTCTAAACCCTTCTATTAGAATAAAACAACAACACAATAATTTCAATTAAATTACATCTGCATTACAATGAGTATTTTTACAGTGCATTAGTGATTGCAATGTGTTATTAGACCTATTCTGGTGTTAAAACTGCTCCAAATAATGCCATATATTATAATGCATCGTGTTATATAATTGTATGACCCTAAATAACACATCTATCTATCTATCTATCTATCTATCTATCTATCTATCTATCTGTCTGTCTGTCTGTCTGTCTGTCTGTCTGTCTGTCTATCTATCTATCTATCTATCTATCTATCTATCTATCTATCTATCTATCTATCTATGAGAACGATGAAAACCCTAAAAAAGAAGACCGCACTTACCTGAGAGACTCTGTTAGTATTTCCCTGTTCCTGCTCGTTTGTGGGGTGAAATGAAAGAAATGATGGCGATCACACACTCATTCATAAAAACACCCTTCAAGGCTTCAGACGCGCGCGCGCGCATCACTCAGTGCACTCTTTCTAAATAAATAGCGCATCTCCACAACAGTGAAGAAGATGCACTAGACTGGTATCACAGCGCACTGGTCTATAGGAGGTGTCGGGATTTCTCACATGACATTTACAGTCTGATATGTCTCAAAATGACCAAACGCTGACAGTGTGAGAACTTGGCTCGAGCCATGCTTTGAGATCGATGTGATTTCACCACATAAAACAGACATGTATTCTTTCAGCAAAGAAGGATCAAACATCAAAGTTAGTCAGTGTAATTATTCATGTGTAAATTATTGACATCTGAAGCAATGCATAGAAGGCGTTGTCATGTGGCATCTGTCTGAGGCGCATCTTATCACGTGACTTGCTGAGCACGTTACCGCAGAGACGTAGCGCGTGTGGAGACTTCACGCTATTCTCGCAGCATCCACCAACTCTCCACGTGACCCACTGAGAGCAAGAACCACATTATAGGGACTACAAGGAGGTTATCCCATGTGACTCTACCCTCCATAGCAACCGGGCAAATTGGTTGCTTAGGAAGCCTGACTGGAGTCACTCAGCATAATTTGCTATTCATATTCTAGGTCATATTCACAAAGGACCGGTACTAGTTTGAGATATTTGGTTGGGCCTGACCATGGAAAGGGGGACTTCATTGTTTCGCCATTTTTTAGCGGGCATCATAAATTTCTGGAGGGTTCAAAGAAAAAGGAAAAAAATATATATGTTTCTATATTTCATATATATCATCACTATATCTTACCCCACCACAAAGCCTATTTCTGTTTTATTTCATTGCATATTTCATAGTATTGTATTAATATTCAATTATATTTATTTATAATATTCAAAATATTCCAATTTATAATTTTTTTGTATAAAGAGTAAAACCATATCTGCTTTCGTGTCATTACCTGTTTATCCGATTCTTTCTGTATGCTCAAAACTAAATAATTATTATTATTATAAAAACTTTTTGACAATTAAAGGGACAGTTCACCCAAAAATGAAAACTCTCTCATCATTTACTCGCCCTCATGCCATCCCAGATGTGTGTGACTTTCTTTCTTCTGTTGAACGCAAATGCTCTGTAGGTCCTTGTAATGCAAGTGACTGGTGGCCAGAATTTTGAAACTCAAAAAAGCACATAAAGGCAGCATAAAAGTAATACATACAACTCCAGTGGTTTAATCCATGTCTTCTGAAGTGATCTAATCGATTTTGGGTTAAAACAGATTTTACTCCCTTTTCACTGGAATCTTGCCAGTGCGGTCACGTTCATGATTTCAAGATTGATTACACTTCCTAGTGCTTGATGGTGCTAGGAAGTGTAATCGAGCTTGAAATCATGATCGGCAAGGAGACTGATTTACAGTGAAAAAGGAGTCTTATGGATTACTTTCATGCTGTCTTTATGTGCTTTTTGGAGCTTCAAAGTTCAGGCCACAATTCACTTGCACTGTATGGACCTACTGAGCGGAGATATTCTTCTAAACGTTTGTAAAGTCATACACGAGATGGCATGAGAGTGAGTAAATGATGAGAGAATTTTCAATGTTGAATTTTCACTATCGCTCATTTATGACATGCAGTTGCACTTAAGAAAGATTATGCATCAAGTCTGTGAACTGTGCAGTTGTTGTGTTGTTTAAGGAATGTGTCACCTTTCTTCCTGGTCCACGTGTGTTAAGTTCACTTCTGGCCATAAACCTGAATAGGGTTTAAAGTTTATTTGTAATGATTGAGGGTAACGTCATAAGGAACTCATGGAGGAAACGTATTAACATGTTTCTTATTTCTGCTTTGGGCAACTGGATAAACTTAAGCCTTATGCTCCATATGCTTACCTGGAATCAGAATTGGACTTAAAATGTGAGGAACATACCAACCTTTCGAAGGAGCCATTGTATCTGCAACATTTGGCCACAATGGTTCTCTCGGGCGTAGCGTCCCTTCCTCACCCCTGCCTGCAGTGTGACCCAGCCGGGGCTTTGCTAAACTGGAAACAGGTAAATTCCAATACTGGCAAAAACATAATGTCACCCTGTGTCTGTTGAGGCACTGCAGTTAGATTAATCAAACATATACACTGTAAAACATGAAAGCCCCATTAAATTTTGCTAACTTATTACTAATCTTTAACTCCAGTTGTCATGACAAGTTTTGGATAATAAACTCAAGTTTATACATTTTAAAAAAATTACACTTAAAGCAAACCATTGTCTTGACTGCTTGTGAGTTTTGTCTGGGTTTAGTGTTTGTGCGAGTGACAATGAGCGCTGTCTCTACGTGATTATTGCATTATTTTGATTTCACACACGTTACCCTGATGGTGTTTAGTGTTTGTGCGAGTGACACTGATGGTGTTTAGTGTTTGTGCGAGTGACACTGATGGTGTTTAGTGTTTGTGCGAGTGACACTGAGCACTGTCTCTACGTGATTATTGCATTATTTTGATTTCACACACGTTACCCTGATGGTGTTTAGTGTTTGTGTGAGTTACCCTGATGGTGTTTAGTGTTTGTGTGAGTTACCCTGATGGTGTTTAGTGTTTGTGCGAGTGACCCTGATGGTGTTTAGTGTTTGTGCGAGTGACCCTGATGGTGTTTAGTGTTTGTGCGAGTGACACTGAGCACTGTCTCTACGTGATTATTGCATTATTTTGATTTCACACACGTTACCCTGATGGTGTTTAGTGTTTGTGCGAGTTACCCTGATGGTGTTTAGTGTTTGTGCGAGTGACCCTGATGGTGTTTAGTGTTTGTGCGAGTGACCCTGATGGTGTTTAGTGTTTGTGCGAGTGACCCTGATGGTGTTTAGTGTTTGTGCGAGTGACCCTGATGGTGTTTAGTGTTTGTGCGAGTTACCCTGATGGTGTTTAGTGTTTGTGCGAGTGACACTGATGGTGTTTAGTGTTTGTGCGAGTTACCCTGATGGTGTTTAGTGTTTGTGCGAGTTACCCTGATGGTGTTTAGTGTTTGTGCGAGTTACCCTGATGGTGTTTAGTGTTTGTGCGAGTGACCCTGATGGTGTTTAGTGTTTGTGCGAGTGACCCTGATGGTGTTTAGTGTTTGTGCGAAAGTGACCCTGATGGTGTTTAGTGTTTGTGCGAGTGACACTGATGGTGTTTAGTGTTTGTCATGCTGTAAGTGACCCTGATGGTGTTTAGTGTTTGTGCGAGTGACCCTGATGGTGTTTAGTGTTTGTGCGAGTTACCCTGATGGTGTTTAGTGTTTGTGTGAGTTACCCTGATGGTGTTTAGTGTTTGTGTGAGTTACCCTGATGGTGTTTAGTGTTTGTACGAGTGACACTGATGGTGTTTAGTGTTTGTGCGAGTGACACTGAGCACTGTCTCTACGTGATTATTGCATTATTTTGATTTCACACACGTTACCCTGATGGTGTTTAGTGTTTGTGCGAGTGACACTGATGGTGTTTAGTATTTGTGCGAGTTACCCTGATGGTGTTTAGTGTTTGTGCGAGTGACACTGATAGTGTTTAGTGTTTGTGTGTGTGACACTGGTGGTGTTTAGTGTTTGTGCGAGTTACTCTGATGGTGTTTAGTGTTTGTGCGAGTTGCACTGATGGTGTTTAGTGTTTGTGTGAGTGACACTGAGCACTGTCTCTACATGATTATTGAATTTTTTGATTTCACACACGTTACCCTGATGGTGTTTAGTGTTTGTGTGAGTGACACTGAGCACTGTCTCTACGTGATTATTGAATTTTTTGATTTCACACACGTTACCCTGATGGTGTTTAGTGTTTGTGCGAGTGACACTGATGGTGTTTAGTGTTTGTGCGAGTGACACTGAGCGCTGTCTCTACGTGATTATTGCATTATTTTGATTTCACACTCATTACCCTGATGGTGTTTAGTGTTTGTGTGAGTTACCCTGATGGTGTTTAGTGTTTGTGCAAGTTACCCTGATGGTGTTTAGTGTTTGTGTGAGTGACACTGAGCGCTGTCTCGACACAATTATTGCATTATATTGATTTCACACACGTTACACTGGTGGTGTTTAGTGTTTGTGTGAGTTACCCTGATGGTGTTTAATGTTTGTACGAGTTACCCTGATGGCGTTTAGTGTTTGTGCGAGTTACCCTGATGGTGTTTAGTGTTTGTGCGAGTGACACTGAGCGCTGTCTCGACATGATTATTGCATTATATAAATTTTTAAGAGCAATATCAAGTTTATGACATTTTTTCACTGTAAATTTGACCTATTTTTATATTTTTTTACTATGCCAGCGTGGTCATGTAAATTACAACAGTTTTAAAGTGTACAATTTACAGGTTGGTCTGTAATGTATAATATGTGACCAAAATAAAGGCTTCTATTCTAGGCTTCTTCTATTACTTACCAAATATAACATTGTAAGTCTCATTTCTCAAATGTGAACAGAAATATTTGTTATGTAACCGCTGTCTTGGTGCTGGTTCAGCAAAATGTTCAAATTTGCTGATTGTGAAATATTATTTTTCCACAAACCGGTGGGCGTTACTATGTATAGATCTTTGCTACCAAACATGGCCTATGTTATTCAAATTTAACAAAAAAATAGTAGTGCACAAGTCATGGGTGATATGGGTGTGTCATCACACGCTGACCAATCACGGAGAGCGCTACAGGCACTACGGCGCCGCCCATCGAGTAGTTGAGCAAAAGATAAAAGGGGGTCCTAATAGTAAGTACTTGTAAATAGAATACCATAGGGTTCACAGATAACATTATAAATATAGTTATATCTGAGGCATTGTGTTTGAAAATATTAATAACACACGGAAATATATACGTCATATATTCAAGATAATGCAATCGTATATGTTATATAGTTCACAATAAAGTATAATAATTATACTATTTAGACAAAACCGCTAGCTTTGCAGCTAATCATCCGTGCGTGCGATTTATGTAATCCAATCAGAGGCCGTGTTTGGGATCACATGACCATTCCCCAGAATCGTGCAGGAGTGTTTGGTGTTGTTTCGTCGAGCTCGCGCTCATGGCGGCTGCACGGAGGGCGCGAGCAGTCCTGAAGCGCCTCTGTTTGTGAACTCTTATAGAAAGTAAACGTTAAAAATGCGGCGGGAATAAACGGAACAACCTCCGGTTTTACATTTTAAATAATGTTCGCAGAGGTAAGTCATTATTCGCCCACAATTTGGAGACAGTTTTGTCTTTTTAACCAATTCACGCACTGCACAGCTGACGTTGTTAGCTTAGCCGTGTGTAACCTGAACAGGTAAATAGACATGCACACTGAATCACACACACATACACAGTTATATGCAAACACACAGACTTTGACTAGGCTTGTTTTCAGTGTGGGATTACACACACTAATGCGATGGGATTAGATGTTTGTGATCACTGACAGCTAGCTCAGCTAATATCAGATGTAAAACGGTGTGTTTATATGATTGAAGTGTGTGACAGCTGTGTATAAGGGGTTCATATGTGACGTCTAAGCATGTTTGTGTGTTTTCGACGTGTTGCTGGATGATAATAGGTGGGAAATGACACATGCGACGTGTCGTGTGAATTAAACTTTGATTGTTGTCAGCCATATGTGTGTATAAATTCTTAGTTATCAACGTAACGTATATTTAAGTATAAGCACCTGTTTTGAATATATGTGACAAATAACCCCATGTAAACTTTGTAGTTCAAATTAGAGTCGGTGTTTTTGAGTATGAGCCGACACACTCTCATGGCGAAATCGTCAGGATTCATACGACTTTTCTAAATTCGTCTGTATGGTACGACTTTCACAACACAGCCAGTGACGTCGCTGGACATCGTTTCCCTCACAGTTACTTGCTTCTGTCACACACAACAGCTTCCTGTCATGTTTACACACTACTGATTGATTAGGTTTATAGATAATAAGCATGTTCTTAACGCCTTGTGCGTGAAACCCGCTACTTCTGTGTTAGACATCTTGGTGTTTGCGCGAACAAACTCGTACGAAATCATATGAAATGCCAACTCGTAAAATATGTAGGATTTTCATTAGACTGGGTTGGTACGAGCCTGATAACATTCCAGTTGATTGAAACGTGTTATGTGTGTGCGTGTGCGTGTGTATTCTGATTTGTGCGTGTTTAGCATCTATCAGTTTCACCGATTAATCAGTGGCGATAGTTGCTTTTTGGAACTAATGGTTATCAATAGTTACTGATAGTTTTTGCATTGTTTTGTCATTTCAAAATAAAAGTCCCCGGTTTGTTTTGTGCTTGTTTATACTTAAAAGTCCAAATCTTTTGTTTATTATTGTGATTTTGTTTTGAACGAAAAAAATGCATGTGAGATTTTAATCATTTTGGACTCGTTCTCTTGGCCCTCCATATTTAAGAAAGAATAATTTCTATATATTTCTATAAATCAATTTTAAAAGCCATCGGCTGATTAATAGGTTATCAGCCTTTTCCACCACCTTAGTTATCGTATCGGCAAAATCCACTATCGGTCGACCTCTAATTCTGATTCACAAGCTCACGATTCTGTTCTGATCTCGATTCAAATGGCTACATTTCTGTTACAATGTCCCTTTTGCTAACATAAAATTTTTTTTTTTTAATTATAAACAAACTTACTAGGTGCAATTTGAAAATATACATTTTTACAAATCAAATTGTATCATTAGTTTTTCATCAAATTGGTTACATTTTAGCTTTTGAAAAATGTTCAAATTCAGTCTATTCCATCAATTAATGTCTAGAAATTGCATATGTTCCTTATGTGTTTTTGTAACATTTTTGTTGTTCACTTGCATCATTGTTACTTAACATTGATATGTTTAACACAAGTTTAATCAGTACTGTCTCTTTAAGACTACCAGCATCAATCAGTAAGCGCATATAATGAGAGAAGGTTTCTTTAGTGCATCCATGTGTGATTGGAGTTGAAAGTTTCTTTTTTGGTGTTGTTTTAATTAAACAACTGATGCTAAAAAACCCAACGGGTATCTGTGGATCTTGTCTTTGGACACAGAACGAGTTAAACGGATCTATACATCTCACTGGTGAGTGTAATCTGAACATTTACTAGCCAGTTTTTAATCACAGACATTTTTAGTCGCATAGTGTAAGATTTGTTTTTACATGCATTATAGAGGGTTGCCACATAGAGCAAAATATCGATCTTGGGATTTAAGAATCGATATCGATATCATTCAAATGAAGATCGGAAAATCAATATTTTTACCCAGCCGTAGTTTTGACTATATAGGATAATTAAACCCGTGCTTACTGTGTAGTTCAGATCATAAGGCCTCATTGTATGATGCTGGTCATGTGTGGAGGTTTTTGTTTTTTTCCCGCCCCATTGTGGAACACCCAATTCCCAATGCGCTCTAAATCCTTGTGGTGGCGTAGTGACTTGCCTCAATCATGGTGGCGGAGGATGAATCTCCGTTGCCTCCGCGTCTGAGACCATCTTATCACATGGCTTGTTGAGCGCATTACCGTGGAGATGTAGCGCATGTAGAGACCCATGCTATTCTCCGCGATCCACGCACAACTCACCATATGCTCCATAGAGAACGAGAACCACATTATAGCGACCACGAGGAGGTTACCCCATGTGACTCTACCCTCCCTAGCAACCGGGCCAATTTGGTTGCTTAGGAGACCCGCCTGGAGTCCCTCAGCATGCCCTGGATTCAAACTCGTGACTCCAGGGGTGATGGTCAGCGTCAACACTCGCTGAGCTACCCAGGCCCCGTGAATGTTATTTAGATGTTCTGAAAATATGACAACAATCTGGTTTTATTTCAGCCTTTGATTATATAGTACTAAATTAAAAACACCTGTTTTGACTGTAGTGGACAGTTCAACAAATGCAAACTGGGATCAGATCGTAAAGGTGGTTATAATAACAAACTGGTTGAATGACATTATTCTGCACTGTTGAGATTATTCATCCACTGGTCACATTAAATCTGTGGCTGTGTTGTGTCGCCTGATGACAGGTGCATGAGGTGAATCCTCTTTAAGGACGCTCGCACGTGTCTCTGCCGATATTTGAGGACTGAAACACATTCACTATGTCTTTGGATTTCAGGACTGGACCTATAAGTTAATTTACAATGGCAAATGTTTAACTAGCCCAACGAACCAAAGAGTTTCTCACATGTGACAATATTACAGGTCATTTGTTTGGGTAAAAACTGGGCCATACCTGTGCTCTAGAACATAATGTGCTATTGCACATAATTGATGAAGTTTCTCTTTCATAATGCAGAAAAATCACATGTACATTTATTATCCATAGCATGTAGTAGAGTTGAATGTATGTATAGTTGAATGGGATACAGCTAGTTAAGTGTCAACAGAGGAATGCTGTAAATGGCCAGTGCTTGACTACGAGCGGTTGTCATGTTACAACACAGTAGCTCAGTTTACCTGCGTGTGCTGAAACTGTCACTGCGTGTGCCCTGTTCATGCAGAAGTTGTGAGATAAGCGCTCATGTCAATCTCATTATCTGATGTTAATCAAAGCTTTGGGAAGCTCCTAGTTATGGGGTGTTAATTAGCTGGGTATCAGTTATAAAATATGTTTATTTGGCATTGGCAGGCTGTTTTTTTTTTTTTGCACAGACCCTTGTTTGTTTATATAGTGTATCATACTTATAGTAATGAATAATGATCTCAGTAGACAGAAGAAGAAAAAGTGGCAACACTTAATGGCATTTGGGACTATAGCTGGCAATATATCTCTCTTTTTTTTTTGCCTATTGAGAATATTAAATATATCTCGATCATGTATTTGCTCTGTGTTTTCCGCAGGGTTTTGTGAGACTGTGCTGGGTGGACTTTGGTCCCCCGTAAGAAAATGTTGTACATTTTAAAGTTAAATGCATCAATCTGTTGCACTTTGAGAGCAAAATTAAGAGGCTGGATAGATCTATGAAGAACTTTGTGCTCTTGTAAACAATTTTGTGCAACATTGGTTGTATAGATATTAGTGGTTATGACACCAAAGTCACACCCACAAAGCATAAACGAGACCCAGTTCACAAATGGTCAAAACACAAAATCTACTATACATTTGAGACAGGACTCGTCATTAAGCATTGTCACGCGCTTGTCCGAGTAAAAAAGTTACTTGAATGTTATATATGTTTCTAAAATGATGACTGATGGCCAACCTAATAGTGTACCTATACAATCAACTCGATTCTCTGCGACAGAAATGTAAACCCCACTGGTTAAGACTGGAGACTGTTGTAACTAATGAGGCTTTTCCACTGCACGGTACAACTCGACTCAGCTTGCTTTTTTGGGAGGTTTTCCACTGTGGATAGTACCTGGTACCTGATTTTTAGTACCACCTCGGTCGAGGTTCCAAGCGAGCCGAGCCGATACTAAATGTGACATCAAAATCCTGCAGATCACTGATTGGTCAGAGAATCGTCGCTACAGGCGTCACTGGATTTCCGATACATGACATCAACCCGCTAGTTATAAAGTTAGCAACAGCGATAGCAGTATTGTTCACGCAACTTTCGGATTGTGAAAAAAGAAATGGCTGTGCGCAAAACCACGCCGTGGTCAATAAACAAGGTGCAGATGGTCCACTCGTTAGCGATTAGCAAAACGATAAAGTCTTTCAGGAAGTGTCTCAGCTGTTGGCCGCACACGGCTACCACCGGACCTTCCAACAGTGTAGGGAAAAGTGAAAATAAATGTAAAAGTGACTACAGAACTTTTTAATTTATTTTAAAATGTTTACTTCATGCATTAAACATCTTGAATGTGCTGGGCTACAGTGGCTGTTTATATGAAACGATACTTCCTTTGATAAAAATTAGAAATAAATAATTTTTAAGCCATTTCAGAGCCAGTGTTTCTCATTAATTACCTAGACTGTGGTGCCCGCCAAGGTCTAATTTGTCCCGCCACAGTATATATGTGAACCGAAAATGTTTTTACACTTCTCAAAATAACGAAAGATCTCTAACTTTGTGTTTTGCGCTGTTCCTTCGGCAAAGCGTCTCTCATTCCCGTCAGTCAGTAAGCCCCACCCCCTGCTGTACGTGTGCATGTGCGCATACTCAGACACACACACAAAATAATGCGTTCCCAAAATAAATCTTTTCGAATTTGTGTTTGTATTGCGTTTCGTTAATGTAGTTAATGCCGCATAAAGAAAAGAAAATAGAATTTGTTTAATTGTATGTTCAAAGGGAAAGTGGTCTTGCATTATTTTATGTTTAAATTGTTTCTTTAATACAAACATCTATAAGTGAACCTGCTGAATTTTGCCATTTCACGATATTGTAGATCATCACCTGTCAATTACCATCGCAGTCGGCATCTGGACATCGTCCTAATCCTATCGCCAAATCCTTGGGTGGAACTTTGTTTAATTTTTTGGGAATTGATTGAATTGTGAAAAGAGGTCTTTATATGACAAGTATGGAGGACAAAACATGCAAAAATAATAAATAAATACATAAATAAATAAATGTAATAATAAGAAAATAAATAAAGGAATAAATGTCTTGATAAAACAAATATAATTCGTTTTTAATGAAAGTTATTCCTGAATTTATTTTTGTATGACTTTTTTCCTTTATTTATTATTTTCTCTTTTTATTTTTATTCTTTAAAACTTTTTTTTATTCTTTCATTTGTTTTGTTTTTATTATTTATGCATTCATTTATTTTTATATTTATTTATTCCCACATGTATTTATTTCTATATTTAAATATTCCCACATGTATTTATTTTTGTATTTATTCTTACATTTCTGTCTCTTGTATGATAATGATGTGGGCGTGGCCTGTTTACCATTGGCTTATTGTAGATTGAAGCGTGTGCTCGATTACTCTTGTCTTGTTTTGATGTGACGTCAGATCATAGCCATATCACGTGTAAACTAAAGCTATTTGTGGGGCTAAAAACATAAGAGCTTAAGTCAATCCAAGATTTATTGGTTATACTACAATCACAAAATAAACGGGGAACTGTTTCTTCAACAAATCCACAAAATGAGCAAGCTTCATAAATGATATGATTTAAACTTTTCTGTGTATATAACTTAATTTTTTGATGTCTGCAAATCCATAATATTGTTTTCTGTTGTTATGATTGTTCATTATAAAAGATACAACCATGCTTCATTTCCCTGATCGTTTATGTATGTTTACATCTGCAATATAAATATAAAAAAATCTATAGCTGACTCTTCACATGTATCTAGAGAGTTGCGCGACATGCGAATGAAGTCGATAACCGTGCATCAAATAACTGTTTCATTTAGAGTAGAGGTGCTTCTTGATGTTTTAGGAGAGCTGTATGCCGGTATGAATGTTGAAGCACATCCTGGATTGTTAAACTCTCTGCAAAACGTTTCCTGCATATTCAAAATCTGTGCGAGTCAGAGGGTGCTGAGGTGGGACGTCCATCTGCTCACGATAAGTGCTATTGAGTCTTAACCAATGATGCACTGGAGCTCCGCAAGGACCGCCTCCCTCATTTCCATGTTGTACACAGAAAAGTAAAAATAAATACATGTATAAATAAATAAATATAATATATAAATATGGAAATAAATATATGTGGGAATAAAAAAATAAACAAAATAAATTAACACATAAATAAAAAAAATATGCAAAATAAATTAATAAATAATTAAAAGTTAAAAAGAATAAAAATAAAGTTAAAAATAAATATAGAAAATAATAAAGGAATAAAGTCATACAATAATACATTCAGGAATAAATTAAATTAAAAACTAATTGTATTTGTTTTATCAAGACATTTATTCCTTTTATTTATTTTTTTATTATTACATTTATTTATTTATTATTTATGCCGGTTTGGGCCTCCATAGGTCTTTATATGACAAGTAGTTGCGCAAGTGGGGTTAATATATAAAAAGGGATTGTTGACGTCACCTGTAGCCGTAGTGTTATATGCGTGTGTCACTCTTTTCCTGTTAAGCAGAAGGCATAGATCTCGATTTAATACACAGTGTTTAGGGGCAGTGGCACTCGAGCTCTGGGTTTTTACACCAATCTTAAAATAGACACAAGTCTGACTGCCCTGAATTAAACTCTGTTGGCTGATAATGTTTTTGTGACATCATATTCACACTTTAAACCTTCGGGAACTCTAGCCCAAGGTGGATTTTGTTTATAGGTCTTTGAATGGCGGTCAGTGGATAATAATCTTAGTCAGGCTAAAGACTCTTCTGACCTCTTCTCTGAGGACATTTCAAGACACGATGCTTAACCAATGAGACCGCTGTAGTTTAGAGACCCATTACCGTTACAGCTTTACACCTTTCTGTACACTTTACCATTGAGAAATGTAGGATTAGGCAGGTAGTTTATGTATGAGATGTAATAATGCCCACTTGCAGCTCTTCGTTTACATTACGTCTCTTTTCCCGCCGGATGAAGATAACGACACTATGACCTGCTTTGGTGTGAAAACATGATAAAGGTAAAACGCCTGGCGGATTATTGTGTGTTTGATGATAAAGAGAACAGCTTTAGTTTTCTAGTCCGTGGTGGCTCATAATCTGCTGTTATCTGCTTTATCAGTTTGTTTGGTGATAAGAGAGGCTGAAACTCGCTTTTCAGAGCACTCCGGAAACATTCCCGCTGTTAAAGACGTTATAGCAACAGTCAGATCATATGTGCACTCGTACAGTCTCTTTCATCCAATATAAACTCTTAGACTGATAATATTAGCTAGTACAGTATTGAGTGATATACCAGTTAAATCAATATACCGATAGCGTGTTAGCGTGCGCATCAGCCGGCAGAACTTTAAATCTCTCCCGGTCTCTTAATTAAGGATGAAATAAAGACATATCGCCATGCTGTGATCTGTGTTACTATCAGACACTCGAGCAGCAGCGCTCCTCTCGTCTCACGTGTCATCATTATAGTTTTATATGATCTCAAGTTACGTTAAATGACATCAAGCAACTATTCGACAATGGAATTTTTTTTTGTATTATTGCCGAGATTTGTAGTTACAAATGACAATCCACCGAGTGCAACGCTTGTTAGTGTTTTCCATGAAGACACCCACCAGAGTTTTGTAGACAGCCGAGGGGGCACGAAATTTGACGTGGCTGCCTAGTAATTCTCTATGAAGGAAAAACCCTGTATATTTGTGAAAGCCTAGGCCTGTGTCTCTTATAAGTTCATATTCTTATTCTGCTGTTGAAAATTATCAAGAGTGCGTAATTTTATAATTCGCTATTGATCTAGTAACAGCTGCGCCCCGTTTGATTGACAGGCGACTTATGTGTGTGTGCGCTGAACATGCGCGTGATCGTGATCATATGAAAACAGTCTCCTCCCCTAACCAGTGCATTTTACATTTCAAGGAAATCCACTCTTAAAAATAAATGAGTAAATGCCATTTGAACTATTCCTTTAAGTATCCCTAAAGTGTTGTTTGTTACATGTGCAAATTTTTTTTTTTTTTAGCTGTAATATTTTCGAGTCTTGTGACACAGCAGCCATGTACAAGCATGTTTGTTTTTCCCACTGATAGCAAACACATGTATGCATTGTGGCAGGAAAAAGGATGATCTCTAGAACATTACAGCAGCACCCAGTGAGGATTTGTTATGCTGGCTTTATGATTCATCCCTCTGAACAAATCCATTGGAAGTCAGCAGAAGTCCTGAATAATCTACCGAGTGAATCGGCAGGGGTCACAAAGTTCAGGGTACTTTAACCAGTTGTGTTGTTGATGTTGTTGAGCCGTGGAGGTTAAATCAGTACGTTTGTATGGCCTTTTAACGGTTGACTTTTAACATGACGTTAGCTCCACATCGCAGCTTATGATGCCTTCCTTTGGAAGTTCCTGCTTATGAGTTCAGAAGTCGTACAATGCAATGTGCATTTTTTGGGATGCACTGATCGATCAGCCTCTGGTCTCTATCAGCCGATATTCCTGTATCATTGCATCTGCAATCGGCCGATCATGCTTAAATTTTTTAGCACGCATGAAATCAAAGATACGCCGCTACACTAATGAATTAGTACTTGCTCAGCCCTCGAAATAGGGCATTGAGGCCACTGGATGTGGCAATTATATTATTATTATTGAGGCATTTTTGTAGTCTGAAAGGTCATAATTGTATCACATTGAAATAAATAAAAAGCACCATAATGTTAATAATATACAATTCTATATATTTATTGTGTACATACTAATGGTAGATGTAACAAGGTAAAAGGGAAAGGATGCGGCGAGAACCGGCTTGACAATATAAATAATAAATTAATAATAAACTTGAACAAAAAGACAAACACATGCCGGGCAGCTGCTCGTATGTATCTATCTATCTAGCTAGCCTGCTTCCAGTCACCTTTATGCCTCTAGAGGGCTTGATTAGCCTGATAAACAAAAAAGAAAAACTTTTACATTTTAAAGTTAAATACTTCCATCTGGTGCACTTTAAGAGCAAAATTAAGCGGCTTGTGTTGTGCTCTTGTAAACAGTTTGAGCTCTTAAAGCTGCAGTAGGCAACTTTGAAATAAATTGAATTGTGAGCACCAGTGCCCCCAATTCTTCCCCATATACATGATGCTCTTCACCCCCAACCAGGGTTACTTGACAGCTGTTCACAAACCGAGCCAAGGCCTGCCTTTCACTGAGTCCGTGGTGCTAACTAATTTCTCACAGGGCTTCATGTAACTTAGACACCATGTTTATATATATATATATATATATATATATATATATATATATATATATATATATATATACTATATTTTTTTTTTTTTTTCAATGATAAATACTACCTACTGTAGCTTTAAGAATTTCGTACTCTAAGCATTCTGTAAATCAGGGTACAAACTAGTGATGTCCGTTTCAGCTTTTAATCTTTTAACGTTAACTCCGACTGCTAACGATAGCTAGCTAGTGAAACCGTAAGCAGTGTAACGTTATGCCAATTAACCTAGTAATGCTTACGTTAATCATCTTGATTCCAGCCAACCTGTATAGCTATTATATTAATTATATTATGCAATAGTAAAATATTTCTGCTTTAAGTTTTTCACTTTCACACATTATTTTAAGGCTCACTCACAAGCCCTTATTTCTCATGAAGGAAGCCTTTGAGATTTTGTTTCTTGCATTGGATCATCTCCACAGAAATGGAGCATCTCCTCTGTCTCACTGCCTGTTATTAACCCTGTGTGAATAAACCCACAATGACCATGGATATTTGACATTATGTGGCTGTTAAGTGAAACTGGAGTGCTTTGCATTCACAAAATGAATACGTTTATAGCTTGTTTATATTTTCGTGGGAGTTTGCCGCAAGTCTGTATAGACGGCAACTGAATGAGACAAGTGTTTTTTCCGGCACGCATGAGACATCATGCAGGGAAAGACGAAGCTGAATCCAGCTTCTTAGGGTTTTTTTATTCAGTAAAAGGGACTCGGTGCTTCGAAACTACACAACTCTATCACTGGCAAGTGAAATGTTAATATTTACTTGTTGCCAGTGGCTAATAACAGACATTTTTAAAAATGTACTCACATATGCGAGTGATTTACTCACAATGTAGAGGGCTGGTTAACGTTTCTTACCTCAAAAATGTGTCATCCTCCTCAACCAAATAACATTAGACGGATCCAGGAATACTCCAGTGCAGATATCTGCGTGTGCGTGTGCGTGTGCGTGTGTGTGTGTGTGATCGCGTGAGTTTACGGCAGCGGGGGAGGAGCTGACTGAACTGACTGGCGCACGAGAGAGAGCTTAAAACGCAACCTTTTATTGTATGTTCTTATGAGACTGAGAAGTGCAACAATATTTTAGATGATAAGTGTAAAAATGTTTTCGGTTCATTACGAGACCGTGGCGGGGCAAATTAGACTGTGGCGGGCTGCCATAGTCTAGTCAATTAATGGGAAATGAGAGATGGTTACGTTGAGGTCCCGGTAGCCGTGTGCACTCGAGAGATAAATTGTGGATAAAATATAATTTTGCACTACTGACTTCAGACCTGTATGCTCCTTTCCTGGAACTTGGCATGGATCCAAAGCAATATTCTGACATTTTTCTTGATATTGTTGCTCCCTCCCGCTGATGGTCACAAATATGGCCGCTGCTAGAAAAAGTGACATCACTGAAACAGGTCAGAGTTATCCTGCTACTCATTGTCTCCAACTGTCGTTCTTTCACTGATGATCATGTGAGGAGGTTCTTGGGTTATGATGATGTTTATGTAGCTCAATTCATCCTAAGAGAGAACGCTCCTGAGCTTCTGATCAGAGGACGTGAGTGAGTGAGTGAGTGAGTGAGTGAGTGAGTGAGTGAGTGAGTGAGTGAGTGAGCGTGCGTGCGTGCGCGCTGCCTGCCTGCCTTTCTGCGAGTGAGTGAGTGAGTGTGTGCGTGCCTGCGAGTGAGTGTGAGTGTGTGTGTGTGTGTCGTGCACGCTCAGGAGAAGGAAGGGATGGCACAGATTGGTTTACTGTGTTTCCTGTCTTGGGAAAAACAGGAAACCTGGCCACTGGACACAATCTCACTCGCTCACACTCGTCTCTCTGTTCTCTGTCTTTTTTCTTTTTTTGTCATCTGTTTGTCTTTTTAAGACCCGTGTAGCTCAACTGGATGAACATTGGTCGTGGTCAAAGGGTTTGATGCACTTTAAGTTGCTTGGATTAAAGTGTCTGCCAAAGTTATAAATATACCCATCTTAACCTGTCAGAGAAATGAATTAAAACACACTCGGTAAGCCATATGCTTTATAGGAGATAATGTAATTAACTGTGTTTGTGTTTGTTTGTGTTTCAGGCCAGTCTGTCCGTCTGGGGATGGGGGGGTCTGGGAGTTGTGCTCTTCCTCATCTCATTTGGACCCTTTGCTATCTTTTATCTGGCCTTCTACATCCTCTGTTTCATTGGCGGGTAAGTGAAACTGGAAAAGGCCAAATGAATAATTTATTTATTTTCCAATATCTCTCCTCTGTGGCACCTGTTGTTGATGCTGTTGTTTGATGATGAAATGTCTCTGTCTCTCTTTAGGGGATTTGTAGTGCTGCTTTTATTTGGAAAGACAAACTCAGAGAAACACTTGGAAAGGTGTGAACACTCCTACCTGCCACCTACACAGGCGGCCATAATGAAGGTATGCAAATGCTCACTGTAGCGTGTTCAAGTGTCAAATATTGTTTCTCTTAACTCTTTAGCTATTTAGCTATTATTGGTTTATATACCAATAATATTGGTTTTCCCCCCTAGTTACAGTGAGGAAAATAAGTATTTGAACACCCTGCTATTTTGCAAGTTCTCCCACTTAGAAATCATGGAGGGGTCTGAAATTGTCATCGTAGGTGCATGTCCACTGTGAGAGACATAATCTAAAAAACAAAATCCAGAAATCACAATGTATGATTTTTTAACTATTTATTTGTATGATACAGCTGCAAATAAGTATTTGAACACCTGAGAAAATCAATGTTAATATTTGGTACAGTAGCCTTTGTTTGCAATTACAGAGGTCAAACGTTTCCTGTAGTTTTTCACCAGGTTTGCACACACTGCAGGAGGGATTTTGGCCCACTCCTCCACACAGATCTTCTTTAGATCAGTCAGGTTTCTGGGCTGTCACTGAGAAACACGGAGTTTGAGCTCCCTCCAAAGATTCTCTATTGGGTTTAGGTCTGGAGACTGGCTAGGCCACGCCAGAACCTTGATATGCTTCTTACAGAGCCACTCCTTGGTTATCCTGGCTGTGTGCTTCGGGTCATTGTCATGTTGGAAGACCCAGCCTCGACCCATCTTCAATGCTCTAACTGAGGGAAGGAGGTTGTTCCCCAAAATCTCGCAATACATGGCCCCGGTCATCCTCTCCTTAATACAGTGCAGTCGCCCTGTCCCATGTGCAGAAAAACACCCCCAAAGCATGATGCTACCACCCCCATGCTTCACAGTAGGGATGGTGTTCTTGGGATGGTATTCTTCTTCCTCTAAACACAGTTAGTGGAATTATGACCAAAAAGTTCTATTTTGGTCTCATCTGACCACATGACTTTCTCCCATGACTCCTCTGGATCATCCAAATGGTCACTGGCAAACTTAAGACGGGCCTTGACATGTGCTGGTTTAAGCAGGGGAACCTTCCGTGCCATGCATGATTTCAAACCATGACGTCTTAGTGTATTACCAACAGTAACCTTGGAAACGGTGGTCCAGCTCTTTTCAGGTCATTGACCAGCTCCTCCCGTGTAGTTCTGGGCTGATTTCTCACCTTTCTTAGGATCATTGAGACCCCACGAGGTGAGATCTTGCATGGAGCCCCAGTCCGAGGGAGATTGACAGTCATGTTTAGCTTCTTCCATTTTCTAATGATTGCTCCAACAGTGGACCTTTTTTCACCAAGCTGCTTGGCAATTTCCCCGTAGCCCTTTCCAGCCTTGTGGAGGTGTACAATTTTGTCTCTAGTGTCTTTGGACAGCTCTTTGGTCTTGGCCATGTTAGTAGTTGGATTCTTACTGATTGTATGGGGTGGACAGGTGTCTTTATGCAGCTAATGACCTCAAACAGGTGCATCTAATTTAGGATAATAAATGGAGTGGAGGTGGACATTTTAAAGGCAGACTAACAGGTCTTTGAGGGTCAGAATTCTAGCTGATAGACAGGTGTTCAAATACTTATTTGCAGCTGTATCATACAAATAAATAGTTAAAAAATCATATATTGTGATTTCTGGATTTTGTTTTTTAGATTATGTCTCTCACAGTGGACATGCACCTACAATGACAATTTCAGACCCCTCCATGATTTCTAAGTGGGAGAACTTGCAAAATAGCAGGGTGTTCAAATACTTATTTTCCTCACTGTACCTTGTGTTTGTTCCTCAGGTTTCAGAAGAAATGAAATCAGAGCCCAAAACCATAAAGATCGACCGGCGTTTGACAGGATCCAGCATCATAGATGAACCTCTGCAGCAGGTACTACTCAACTGAACAAAACAATAGACAAATGGACAAACAAAGTCAGTGAAAGTAGCAAGTAGGGGGGGATTTGGAATTTCAATTTGTTATACCCAATTCCCAATGTGCTCTTAAGTGCTCGTGGTGGCGTAGTGGCTCAATTTGGGTGGCGGAGGATGAAACTCAGTTGCCTCCTCGTCTGAGACCGTCAATCTGCACGTCTTATCACGTGCCTTGTTGAGCTACCGCGGAGATCTAGCTCATGTGGAGGCTTCACGCTATTCTCCACGGCATCCACGCACAATCCACCATATTATGGCGACCACGAGTAGGTTACCCTAACGTGACTCTACCCGCCCTAGCAACTGGCCAATTGGTTGCTTAGGAAGGCTGAGTCACTCAGCACACCATGGATTCGATCTTGCGTCTCCAGGTGTGGTAGTCAGCGTCAATACTTGCCGAGCTACCCAGACCCCCTCCGAATCTTGCTTTTGAGGAACGCTAGATCAGCTAGTTTGAAAGTTTAGGCTGAACTGGTGTATTCATAAAGCTGATGTGCACATGCCACTGTATTTTATTTCACTCATATTACACACATATTTGGTTTCACATGCTTTTCAATCAGGGTTTAAGTCTGCTTTCAATACACATATTCTATATGAGTCACGTGTTCTTAAATACGTCATATTATGCACTTTTGTAGCATTAGGTCCACTTATAATGTCAGTCAAGGTCTCTTGCACCAAAACAGTTGTATTGATGTTTCATGGCCATTTTCCACCCTCGGTTTTGGTACTGCATTTTCAATACTCCTGTTCGTAAATAACATCTGTTATGATCGGCTAATCTCGGCTATATGAATGAGCTCATGGTTGTGGCTCTTTTCTTAGACCAAGAAAATCCCAATTTCTATGACCCTTTAAAACCGTGTCATACCGTAAGGGCTCTCTTTGACTGAAATTGCTGGGAGGTTTAGTTTTTAGTTTTTTCGAGGAAATTGTGTTACGGTTAAACACAGTCAGCAGGTTTGAGAGCTGTTCTGTTCAATGTGGACACCTCCAGATCCTGAGGGCCTACCCAGAGTTCCCTGCAGTAGAAGTGAGAGCTCATTATATCTGCACTGCGAAGAATTGATAGCAAAACGCACTTCCTTGTTTGATGTTTTTCACACACACACACACACACACACACACACACACGTTCTGAAACACCATGTAAACGAGACACTTAACACACCCAGGTTTCTCACAGAGAACGCGGCTTAATGTGGTCAAGTAAACAAATGAGCGACGTTTTAACAGTTTTTTGAGGTGTGCGAATGTGCGTAAACAGACAGAGTAACAAACGTCATAGGATGGAGCCCAACAATAATTCAACACAGTCTAAATAATTCAATTTCTCAGAGTACAGAGAATGCACACACATTAGAAACTGTACCCATTTATACACACCCATGTAAAATATTGACTGTCCCTTTCGTTCACTTAAATGCGTTTGTACACTGGGGGAATCCCAGAGTTTTACATAAGAGGGGAAACCCCAATATTGCAGCGCAATTCCACTACAGGTCGCGATAGAAAAGGAAACAAACACAGCATCGAATCTGGAAATAAAGCAAAGCAATGGGAAATTAAATTGTGAAGTCTTCATCGGATACCATGTTTGTTATTTAAAGAAACGTCACGGGAAAAATTACAATTGCTATGGAGAAAGCTGCTTACTCACCGAGCGCATGTATAGGCCTTTATCACACTTTCGCGTTCGTACAGCGAAGCTTTGCATAGTAGCATAAGCCAACTTCCGCTGCAGGCTGTTTCAATGGCAGTGCGCATAGTGCATAATTATAATGGTCTATTTTATGTACAATTTATCTCAAATAATTCATCGAAACAGTCCTACCTCATCTTTCAACCATTACTCATGGATGGTGAAGCTAAGAAAATGGTGTCATGGTCTCCAGTGCTTTCACTCGCATCAGCTTGTGGCTGTAGAGTGCCAATACTTCACATGTAGAGATGTGTTTTTGTATAGAGAGTGTGTAGATGACATGAGGTGATGATCTGAGGTTAGTTACGTTGATATCATTAATATTATAGGTTGTTATGGCCACCAACAACAGCACAATTGAGCCTGAAATACATTTTTGCTCCAAATAACACTTATATTTTTGTTGTTCTCTGGATTGCTCATTTTGGCAGTTTTGAGACTAGAAATGGAAAACTGGCACTCAGAAGCATCCATGGCACCAGCGCCACCCAGTGGTTGGTTAGGAAAACACTTACACAGTACATGTAAACGGGAACGCTGCTTTCTCGCAGTAAGCCACTATCTGGTGTCCATGTATACATAGTCAGTGTCGAATTATGTGCTGGAAATTATGCAGATTTTTAACATTTTCAACACGGTGAAAATTTTGGCAAAATTACAGCTTGACTGAAAATGACACCCAATGAAAATATTCTACTCACCAGGGATATTTACCTTGAATGTTTTTGTTTCTTCAAACATCACTTGTCTCAAATTTCATCTTCACTGACCACTTTATTGACATGGTTGACAAGTACACACCGAAATTTATCATGGACAAAATTGATGGATGAGGTGGAAATTATGTGTTAACTGTCTTAATTATAAAACATTTCACACAATAGGTATTTAAATAGTTTATTGCACTCTATGTTTTGATGATCATAGTTTTAACCGTGCAATAATTTGGATTTTCGTTGTTTAACCCTTGTGCGACCTTTGGGACATTTTTGTCTTTTCAATCATGTTGGCTGTGTTAATGCCAGTGGCATACATTTTGCCAAAGGTTAGTATTTTTATATTTCAACCTCAGTTCCTATAATACATCTATAATACACTGTGTACAGCAAATAGTTACACTCAGGACAAAATGTCCCCATTGAAACCCATTAAAACAGCAATATTTGATCCCAGTGCCATTAAAGCATAAAATCATGAATTCTATGATATTATGCTTTCGTTCCAGAGCCCTGGCTTCATAATTAAAAACATTTATATTTTCCACCAGATGGCGCCATTTTTCTCATATTTAGCCTATGGAGCAAATACAAGCTTTTCCCCTATTCACTGTTTACTGTATTATAGAGACCTGCAGGACAACTGAATAAATGATGCAGCTAAAAGTGTGTGTGTGTGTGTGTGTGTGTGTGTGTGTGTGTGTGTGTGTGTGTGTGTGTGTGTGTGTGTGTGTGTGTGAGAGTGAGTGAGCGTGTATTTATCACTTTGTGGGGAACAAATGTCCCCATAAGGATAGTAAAACCCGAAATTTTTGACCTTGTGGGGACATGTTGTCGGTCCCCATGAGGAAAACAGCTTATAAATCATACTAAATTATGTTTTTTGAAAATGTAAAAATGCAGAATGTTTTCTGTGAGGGTTAGGTTTAGGGGTAGGGTTAGGTTTAGGGGATAGAATATAAAGTTTGTACAGTATAAAAACCATTATGTCTATGGAAAGTCCCCATAAAACATGGAAACACAACATGTGTGTGTGTGCCAGAGTGTGTTTTGTATGCGTGTATTGAGACATTTTTGTGAATGTGTGTTTAAATAAAACAACAGTGGTATTATGTAAACAAACTGGCATTTAAAGTGTTAGAATCCTGAAAATGAATTAATATTTGAAAATTAGTTATGATCAGGACTGATGTTGGTTAAAAAATCTGTGAAAGTGGAAAATAATATTTATATATAATATTATTTTGACGTGGACATTTTTGTCCTGTACGGACCTCTGAATAAGGTTTTTTTATTTTTATTGACGCACAAGGGTTAATATTGAAAGTCTGGGTTTGGGACAAGACTATACAAAAAATCTATACAAAAAAAGGCATTTAAAAAAAAAAAAGTTTCAAATTCAGTTTTAGTGTGACTATAATATAGAATATAGAAGAATATAATATAAAAACAAATTTTGTTTTAATATAACCTTAATTCTTGTGTCATGAAAGTGCCTGAAGTTGAAGAAAACCCCATATATATACCCCAATTCCCTGCTTGTTCCTCAATTTTCTGCAGTTCAACTCAAAGCACATAATGTACAATGTTGATGGTTTCAGCCTTATGTGTGCTATCCAATAATGTTTTTTTTTCTAATTAAAAGTTTGAAAATCCCTTGTTGATTTATAATGGTAGAATATTCAGCATTTAAAATCCACAATGCGGTGATGTCATTTCTGCATTTGCATAGCTTCCTTTTTTGCATCTATTTAACTGTATTTAGCCTTCTTTAAATTGCAAAGACTATGTTGTGTTATTGATTCTCATACTCTGAACCAAAGCCTCAAACTTTAGCACTATTATTTTGCAGACGCTGCTGTTTCTTCAGGAAGCTCTTCTCTGATCCTCCTCTTTTATCATTAATCAGGTGATCCAGTTTGCTTTGAGGGACTATATCCACTACTGGTACTACACACTGAGTGACGATGAGACCTTCCTCCTTGAGATTCGGCAAACAGTTCAGAATGCCCTTGTAGAGTTCTCCACCAGGTGAGACACACGCCTGGCCTGTTTACCCACAGACTCCGATCTGTGCCTGTCAGTAAGTGTTTTCAAAATCACTGCTGCATTAGTGTGAATGTGAATGACAGATTGTGGTTTTTCAGGGCTCATTTAACATCAACCCCAAAGCAAGCACTGCATACAGAAGTTCTTGCACATTTTCCCAAGAGACAGACTGGAGAGAGTAAATTCCACTTAATGAAGGGCTCATTCTTCCCTATCTCAGGTCTAAAGAAGTGGACTGGCAGCCGTACTTCACCACCAGACTGGTGGATGATTTTGCAACACATCTGCGTGTTTTCAGGAAAGCTCAAGAGAGGCTGAACGAGAGAGAAGATCCGAAACAACGTAACTACCTTTCTACCTTCTCACTGAAATGAATGGCTGGTTTTCTAACACTTATTCCCAGTTATGGAGTAAAGGACATCTGCAACGGGAGCTCACTTCTGATGACTCGGCGTGTAAGAATATGGCTGTTTTTGTGTATTTGTTGCAGGTGACGCTCCGGACGAGTTGCTGGACTCGTTTTTTGAGGCAGAGTTAGAAATGGAGAGGAAGATTTGTAGAGACATGGTGTGCATGTCCCACAAACATGAAGAAGGTAAGACAAAAGGGAGAGATGGCTTTGTCTCTATAGACAGTTTAAAGACTCCAGCCCAGGAGACTCTGTGTCAATAGAATTAGATTTGAAGTTCATATCTCTAAAGGGCAGATTCCCATTGGCCAGACCAGCTGAAAGAAATACAAAACACACACCATAAATGGCACAGTCCTGTCTGGAATGCTAAAGTGGTGGATAGACAATTGAAGAAATCTAGTAAACCATTTATGGGTGTAATTCTACCTCAATGTGAAAATCTGCACTTATATAGCACCTTTTTAACCTTAACGGTATTCAAAGTGCTTTACACTGTGACTCAAACACCAATGGTGGCAGAGCTGCCATGTAAGGTGCTAGCCAGCCATTATGAGCAACTTGGGGTTCAGTGTCTTGCCCAAGGACACTTTGGCATGTGGAGTCATGTGGGCCGGGAATCGAACCGCCAACCCTGCGATTAGCAGCTGACCCGCTCTACCACCTGAGCCACAGCTGCCCCGGCACAATACAAAATTGTTATCTGAGAATTTTCAATTTAATATTAAAAATACAAATATTTTAAAATATCTAAAAATCCTTTAATAAAAGATGCATTGACCCGAGAAGCAACATATAAAATATTTAGAGTTAGATCTTGAATATAAGTATATATTGTCTTTAATGCACTCGCAGAAATCATACACTTGTATACAAAATACACTTATATTTAAGATATATTCTCTAATTACCTTATTTGTTGCTTCTCAAGTGAATGTTTCTTGTTTTATGGATTTTTAGACATTTTTAAATGGAAAACAAGAGAAAAACACTCGATAAAAACAGGATTTTTTTGCAGTGAATTTCTTTACTGAATTAACCTTAAAAGTATTTTTTCCCTTTAATTCAGTGAATGTCATTTAAAGGTATTTTTAAAAGATGATTTTGTCCTCTATATTGTTAGTAAGCACGTTTAATACAACATTTAAAGTCGAGGCACAAGCTGAATAATCAGTTAAGAGTGAACGATTAATCAATGCAATAATCGTTAGATTAGTCGATTATCAAAATAATCGTTACATTTACATTTTACATTTATGCATTTGGCAGACGCTTTTATCCAAAGCGACTTACAGTGCACTTATTACAGGGACAATCCCCCCGGAGCAACCTGGAGTTAAGTGCCTTGCTCAAGGACACAATGGTGGTGGCTGTGGGGTTCGAACCAGCAACCTTCTGATTACCAGTTATGTGCTTTAGCCCACTACACCACCACCACTCCATTACACCAATCTATTACCAGATGAAGGGTTTAATATACAAATATTGTACCAGATGAGGTATATTGATGAGCAATACAAATTAAAAATGATAATCGCCATCTCCAAAAAGCAACTATCAGCACTGATTAGTCTGTAAAACGGATATATAGGTCAACCTCTAGTTACAAACAAAGAAGTTGCTCCCTAGCAACTAGGCCAATTTGGTTGCTTAGGAGGCCTGGCTGGAGTCACTCAGCACACCCTGAATTCGACTCCAGGGGTGGTAGTCAGCGTCATTGCTTGCTGAGCTACCCAACAAAGAAGTTCTTGTGTTAATCACGAACTTGCCAGATATGAATGTATGGAAGCATAAATACTGTATTTGTTTAATCTGTACCCGGAAGTTTGACTGTAGCATGTTTGCTGCAGGTTACCTGCGGGATCTCTGTGAAGTGCTGCTGTATCTGTTACTACCTCCTGGAGATTTCCACAACAAAAACATGAGATACTTCCTCAGGGTAAGAAGCTAACTCACCCCACATCTGTTTAGGTCAACCGTAGACCAAACCAAGACATACATAGTGTTCTGCATATGGCTGCTTCTAGCATTTTTGTTACTTTAGGTTGTTTGTCATGTCTTTTGTCACACTTTCCTGATCACTTTCACCAGGGATGAACTGTTGAACATTCGGCAGAGCATACCTGATCATTTTTTGCCGGTGTTTGATTATTCGGACGTTTTGTTAGACATCTTAGTTGGAGGCGCAGCGATGCTCTACACACGGGTGGGAAGCGAGCTGGCGCGCTTGTGAAGCTTCGTTGACGCGACTTGAGGACTCCGTTGATGAGTATTCCTCTGGCGAATGTCCGTTCCCTCGCTATAAAACGGGAGAACGGTTTCTGCTCACTCAAACAAATAAGGACTTCTAACTCCGCTGCTCTGTGTTTCACGGAAACCTGGCTGAATGAAGCCATACCTGACAGCGTGTTTCATCTTCCGGGCTTCCAGCTGTTCGGAGGTGATCGCATTGCAGAACCATCAGGGAAAATGGCAGTGGAACATGCTTTTACATCAACGAAAGTTGGTGTACAGATATAAAAAGGTTGAATATGATGTGCTATCAACTGTAAGCCTTTCTACTCGCCATGTGTTTATATCCCCCCACAAGCATGTGTGAATGCAGCGTTGCAACAGCTGGCTGATCACATCACAGTCATGGAGCAACAACACCCGGACTCTCTTATCATTACTCTAGGAGATTTTAATAAAGCTAACATCACCCTTAAACTGCCAAAATACAAACAGCACATTGCATGCCCCACCAGAGACATAAATATACTGGATAACTGCTACTCCACTGTAAAGGATGCATATCACTCAGTCCCACGTGCAGCTATGGGTCTCTCTGATCACTGTCTGGTTCATCTTCTCCCGAAATACAAACAGAAACGGCTACAGCTAAGCATGTTGTAAGGACTGTGAACCTGCCTGTCTGAAAGTCTGCACTGACCAGCTAGCCCCCATCTTCACACAGATCTTCAATAGATCACTGGAGCAGTTTGAAGCTCCCTGCTTCTTCAAACGCTCCACATTACGGTCCCCAAAAAAACTTCATGACTGCAGGCCTGTCGCTCCCATGTCTGTGGTCATGATGTCATTTGAAGAGACTGGTTTTGGCCTACCTGAAGGACATCACTGGACCCCTGCTGGACCCCCTTCAGTTTGCTTACCGAGCAAACAGGTCTGTGGATGATGCTGTCAGCATGGGACTGCATTATAGCAGCACGTCTGTTCTTTAATCAACCAAAGAGAGCGCATGTTACACCAATCTTTGTCTCTCTTCACTAGCTGCCGGTTGATGCACGTATCAAGTTCAAGGCTCTGATGCTGGCATACAGAACAGACACAGGGTCTGCTCCAGCATACCTTGACAAGTTGCTCCCAATGGCAGGCTAGCACCTTGCATGGCAGCTCTGCCGCCATTGGTGTATGAATTGTGTGTGTGAATGGGCGATTGGGACACAGTGTAAAGCACTTTGGTAACCTCTAAGGTTAAAAAAGCGCTCTATAAATGCAGACCATTTACCTAAAATAATTTCTGCAGAGCTACGTTCCCACCAGAAGCCTTCGGTCGGCTAATGAGCAACACCTTGTTGTACCAACACAGAGGCACCAAAACGTTGGTGAAATGACCTTCCACCATGTGAAGTTGACTAAATTTGTCTTAAAAAAATGGCTAAAAACACATCTTTTCTATGAGCACTTACCCAGTCACTAAAAAAACAAAAACAATACTTGTTGCTTGTCTATTCTGATGCTAGTGAAACTTTGTAATACGGCATTTTTCGTAGCACTGTCTCCTTAAGATGATTCCCTTTTAATGTATTCCTCTTTTGTTAGTCGCTTTGGATAAAAGTGTCTGCCAAATGAATAAATGTAAATTATATCCTGTAACACCTCGACATACCTGGGACTTATGCAATGATCCTATCTGTTGACTTTAGTTCAACCGTCAATACCATCATGCCTGATCTTCTCTCAACCAAACTGACCCAGCTCTCTGTGCCCACCCCAATCTGTCGATGGATCACCAGCTTTCTGACTGATTGGCAGCAGCTAGTGAGACTGGGGAAACTCACATCCGGGACCCCCACTATTAGCACCGGTGCTCCTCAGGGATGCGTTCTCTCTCCACTGCTTTTCTCTCTGTACACGAATGACAGCACTGCAAAAGACTCTACTGTCAAGCACCTGAAGTTTGCAGATGACACCACAGTCATCGGCTTCATCCAGGACGGTGAAGAGTCTGCATACAGATGGGAGGTTGATCAGTCACAACGACCTTGAGCTGAACACACTTCACAATTTGAACAAAAAATGTCCAGAACTTCTTAAACGACTTCAAAGTGTTCTCATCAAAAAATCATCCACATGCAGCAATGACGGCTTTGCAGATCCTTGTTATTCTAGCGGTCAGTTTGTCCAGATACTCAGGTGACCTTTCACCCCACACTTCCTGTTGCACTTGCCATAGATGTGACTGTCTTGTCGGGCACTTCTCACGCACCTTACATTCTAGCTGATCCCACAAAAGCTCAATGAGGTTAAGATCCGTAACACTCTTTTCCAATTATCTGTTGTCCAATGTCTGTGTTTCTTTGCCCTCTCGAAACTTTTCTTTTTGTTTTTCTGTTTCAAAAGTGTCTTTTTCTTTGCAGTTCTTCCCATAAGTCCTCCTGAGTCTTCTCTTTACTGTTGTACATGAA
Source organism: Xyrauchen texanus (assembly GCF_025860055.1). NCBI lineage: Eukaryota > Metazoa > Chordata > Actinopteri > Cypriniformes > Catostomidae > Xyrauchen > Xyrauchen texanus. Next base: position 3,291,677 of record NC_068301.1, on the reverse strand, counting down.
ACTGGTGTTGAGCGGGTAGAATTCAATGAAGCTGTCAGCGGAGGACATGAGAGGCGTCTATTTCTCAAACTAGAGACTCTGATGTACTTATCCTCTTGTTTAGGTGCACATCTGGTCTTCCACATCTCTTTCTAGTACCAAATTAGCCATTTAGCATGATTACTCGAGGATAAGGTGTTGGAGTGATGGCTGATGACTTTTGGCCGCCAGCGTGTGTATGTACATTATATATATATATAATGGAAAAAATGTCTTTTGAGTATTTAAAAATGTGTAGATATCATGTTTTGCTGATAAGCAGTGTTAAAGCCTTGTTGAATGTGTGCCCCATCCTGTTAAAGTAAAAGAAACTGTGACATATGATTTACTTTGAGATTGTGTGGGGTTTGTTGTGGTATGGACGTACAGTATTATTTTATTTGTGCAGGTCTGAAATAAGGTCTTAAAAAGTCTAAATTTTGACTTTTAAAATCTCTGCAGCAACCCTGCATCCTGTGCATTCTTGTTCTGAATTGTGGCTGATTTATAAGTTATATTTGATAAATAATAATAATAATAATAATAATAAAAAGCTCTGTTGTAGTCTTTCCCATTCATTATCTATAGTCGGTCATGACTGAGAACAGTAAAGCAATCACTTCTCTTTTCTTTTTTTACAACCACTTAGACTTATCGAATCAAGTCCGTGTTTTTTGTGTGTGTTCAGATGGTAAGTGGAGGAAAAGTCACCAAGTCTTGTATCGATCAGATAAAGGAAGCCATTTTTATTCAATCGACAAAAGTGATTTTGGTCAAAAATGACCGACCAGCACCGGAAGGATAATACACTATAGCTGGGAGCATATTTATTGAACGCAAACAGGTCTTGACGCGAAGACTATGGCTTCAGATTAGGTGTCTTGTAAAGAGACAAGCATGAACTGATTGATTGTTTGATTGATGTCCTGCAGGAAGTGTTGGCCAGAGGAGTTCTGCTGCCTTTAATTAACCAGTTGAGTGACCCGGATTACATCAACCAGTTCATTATCTGGATGGTGAGACAGATGATGCTCTGTTACTTTCTTTGCTGTTGTTTTTGGTGATATGATTATGATCAGGTGTTTAACTACATTTTGAAGTTTTGTATTAGATTTTTTAATGTATAAAGTTAATTTGACCATTTTTCAGCCTCTTTCTGATGCTTTGAATAAAACAGGCTGTTTTTTGCTACTGCACCTTTAAGACGACTATATGTAAATTATGTGATTGACTAGCCGCTTATGCATACTGCATATTTATGGTAAAGATTTGTGTTTGTTTAAACAGATCCATGATTCAAGCTGTAACTATGAGGCCTTCATGAACATCTTAAAGCTGACCGACAAACCAAACGAGCTCGAGGCCGTCAAAGACAAAGTCCTGGAAGAGCTTCAGTATTTGCGATCTCTGGACACCGCTGGAGATGGTACACTAACATGCGCACGCACTCACTTCCCCTCTCAGAAACAATACTGTTTGCGCACACACACACTTGAAGAGTTCATAGAAAATAAACACGGATATCTGTATAAGTTTAGGGCTTCCGAATAACAAACACTGTTTGCTCCATCTGTCTGTATTTCTCTCTACTACATCTCTGACTTCCAGATATCAACATAATAAAGAATCAAATCAACAGTTTGCTTTTTGTGAAGAAAGTCTGTGAAACCAGAATACAGAGGCTACAATCAGGGAAGGTAAACAAATGCCAACTGTTTCATTTACATTTCTTGGATTATGATTCATGAATATTCTTGATGTACATATTAGAGGAATTTTCATAGTTGATTGTCTTAACTGATTCATTGATTGATTAATGCATATGGAGGAATACAAACATAATGTACACATAGATTTACAGCAATTTAAATAAATATAATTAAAAACTCCCAGTATTGGTATATTCAGTTTGCTGTATTTTAAAGTATTTAATTAGTCTAATTAGTTTACTATAAATGTGCAGGTAATACTGACATGACTCTTTCTCAAATTAAACTTTAATTTGTAGGTCATAATAAATTCCAAACATGCGTTTTGTCTCGATTATTACATTTTAAAAATAATTTAAACTATTAAACACATTAATAATAATGTTAATTAAAAATACAGATATTAATTTTTCAAGTTGACTTAGAATATTTAATTATATTATTTAAATATTAAAAATGTAAAAATAATTTAAACTATTAAACACATTAATAATAATGCTAATTAAAAATACAGATATGACTTTCAAGTTGACTTTGAATTTTTAATTATAATTAAGTTATTAAAATATTATTTACATTTTTTTAATTATTTAAACTATAAAAAACATTAATGCAAATGTTGATGAAAGTACATAGTGACTTTCATGTTAAACTTTTTTTTGTGGGTCACAATATATTTTAAACATTACTTTAAAAATGTTGTATTATAATTTATTACTTGGATATTAATTTAACTTAATAAAAAAATATATATATATATATATATATATATATATATATATATATATATATATATATATATATATATTTATTCTCTCCCTTTTCTCCCCAATTTGGAATTCCCAATGTTCTTTTAAGTCCTCGTGATGACGTAGTGACTCGCCTCAATCCGGGTGGCGGAGGACGAATCTCAGTTGTCAATCCACGCATCTTATTACGTGACTTGTTGAGTGCGTTACCATGGAGACATGGCGCGTGTGGAGACTTCACGCTATTCTCCGCAGCATCCACGCACAACTCGCCACGCGCCCCACCGAGAGCGAACCACATTATAGCGACCACGAGGTGGTTACCCCATGTGACTCTACCCTCCTTAGCAACCGGGCCAATTTGGTTGCTTAGGAGACCCAGCTGGAGTCACTCAGCACACCCTGGATTCAAAACTCGCGACTCCAGGGGTGATATCCAGCGTCAACACTCGCTGAGCTACCCAGGCCACAATTTTAAAAAGAATTTAAACTACAAACAACATTTATAGATCATTAATCTTTAACACCCCTAATCTCTTCTGTTATCATCACGTCATTAGAGAGACCATAAAAAAAAGAATAAACCCTTTTTACAGACTCCTACTCTACACCTTCAACACCAAATGAACTCTTAAACATTTGTTTCTGCCAAACAGGAAGTCGATGCTTTAAAACTTGCTGCTAATTTTGGGAAATTGTGCGTGATTCCGTTGGAACACATCCTAGTGCATAACATTGCACTTCAGTTCTTCATGGGTGAGTCAAGATGGACGCAAACCGTTCTCTCTTCTGAAACACTGCATTATCAGCTCACCCCACATTACTATCTCTGTTTCAAGACTACATGCAGCACATGGGTGCACAGGCGGTTCTGTTCTTCTGGCTGACGGTGGAGGGGTATCGGGTCACAGCGCAGCAGCAGCTGGAGGTGTTACAGAGCAGCCAGAGAGACAGAAAGAGTCAGAGCATCCAAACCACCAAAGGGCTACTGAGAGCCGCTGCACTGGGCGTCTATGACCAATACCTGTCTGAAAAGGTGAGCAGCAGAGGTTTCCAAAATCTGAAAGCTCCAATCTGATTGGCTGGCTTGATTTTGGAGAGTCTGAATGAAGTTGTGTCAGACGGTTTCTTGTCTAAGTGGGCAGTCCTTGGCCAGAATAAGCTGCAATGTGGACCAGATTTTATACTCAAAGTCTGGCACTGTTGATTGGGATAGGGGGGCGTGAATCCATGCGGTGGTGATTGAAAGGTGCTCTCTCCAATCAGGCCTCTCCCAGGGTGCAGGTGGACGAAGCATCTGTTGCCAGATTGGCTCAAAAACTCAGCAGTGAGGATCCCACACCTGAGATATTCGATGAGATCCAGAGAAAGGTATTTAATAATTGTGAAAAGTGCCGACTACCATTGTGTACATTTTTTCCATTTTCTATCTTCTATAATATATTGTATTATTTATTCAAAATTTGCATTCTGCAAAGATGGTCAATGTGAATTTGATAATTTATTGATATATAAAACGGCAAATAATTCAGCAGCACAGTTCTCAGATAGTGATCAATGTGTATACAGCACTCAAATGTTGGGCTGGGAATTGATACAGATTTCCCGATTCGATTTAGATTCAAATGCTCTCAATTCCGATTTAGAATCATATGGAAATATTTCAGTTATATGGTCTATTTTGCATAGATATTAAAAAAGTATCTACAAGCTAATGCTGTTAATTATACAGGGGACCTTCTAGCTAGGTACAGTTGAAGTCAGAAGTTTACATACACATTAGCCAATCACAATTCCAGACATTTCATCGTAGAAAACATTCCCTGTCTTAGTTGGTTAGGATCACCACTTTATTTTAAGAAAGTGAAATGTCAGAATAATAGTAGAGGGAAGAATTTCTTCATTCATTACATTCCCAGTGGGTCAGAAGTTTACATACACTTTGCTAGTATTTAGTAGCATTACCTTTAGTTAAAATGTTTAACTTGGGTCAAATGTTTTGGGTATCCTTCCACAAGCTTGAATTTCTTCCCATTCCTCCAGACAGAACTGGTGTAACGGAGTCAGGTTTGTAGACCTCCTTGCTCGCACACGCTTTTTCAGTTCTGCCCACAAATATTCTATCGGATTGAGGTCTTGGCTTTGTGATGGCCTCTCCAAACATAATGATGGTCATTATGGACAAACAGTTACATTTTTGTTTCATCAGACCAGAGGACATTTCTCCAAAAAGTGAGATCTTTGTCCCCATGTGCACTTGCAAACTGTAGTCTGGCTTTTTTATGGTGGTTTTGGAGCAATGGCTTCTTCCTTGCTGAGCAGCCTTTCATGTTATGTCGATATAGGACTCATTTTGCTGTGGATCTAGATACTCGTCTACCCGTTTCCTCCAGCACCTTCACAAGGTCTTTTGCTGTTGTTCTGGGATTGATTTGCACTTTTCTCACCAAACTATGTTCATCTCTAGGAGACAGAATGCGTCCTAGAACCATATGCACCTTACTTTGTTGTCATTTAAGCCATTTTGCCACAACTTTGGAGGTATGCTTGGGGTCATTGTCCATTTGGAAGACCCATTTGTGACCGAGCTTTAACTTCCTGATGTCTTGAGAAGTTGCTTCAATATATCCACATCATTTTCCTCCCTTATGATGCCATCTATTTAGTGAAGTGCACCAGTCCCTCCTACAGCAAAGCACTCCCACAACATGATGCTGCCACCCCCATGCTTCACTCCATGGAGGCAACATATTTGAAACATGGTGGCTTCTTCCTTGCTGAGCAGCCTTTCAGGTTATGTCGATATAGGACTCATTTTGCTGTGGATCTAGATACTCGTCTACCTGTTTCCTCCAGCATCTTCACAAGGTCCTTTGCTGTTGTTCTGAGATTGATTTGCACTTTTCGCACCAAACTATATTCATCATTTACCAGCCAGTGGCTAATCGCAGAATATATTTGTCGCTCAGCGCAAAATTTGGTATCAAATACTCGAAATAGTAGATAGTTGCGCATGATCGATCTTGGGATTTAAGAAATGATATCGAGGTGATTCAAATGAATATCACTATGCATCGTAAAATCTATATTTTTACCCAGTCCTACTCAAATTATTTCTTTAAGAGAAATCCTTCAACAAAATCTGCTTTCAAACTCTGTTTTGTTGATAATCACAGGCCTATGTGTGCTCTTTCTTTTCACCTTATAAATGTTATACTTTTTAAGATGTGCAAATCTTGCATTTACTGACACTTAGTATGCTCAGCATTCAAAATCGAATTTCTCTTCTCTCTGTATCTGATTCCTGAATCATCAAACTTTTGCTGCCTTGCAACTGTTGTTTTTTCCTTTCTGCTTTGGCAGGACATTTGTACTCAACACAATACAAAGCCAATTGTGCTTTCTTTGTTTCTCAGGTGTACGATCTGATGTTGAGGGATGAGAGGTATTATCCATCTTTTAAGCAGCACCCGCTGTATATACGGATGCTGGCTGAGCTGGACATGCTCAAAGAACCCAGTTACAGGGGTTCTGATGATGGGGACATAGGTGAGATACCCATACGGTATCAAATGTTTCATGAAAGACACAACAATGAGTTTTCTGTATTAATCTGTCTCTTTCTGTTCTTCCAGAGTCATTCAACGGCTCTCCAACAGGAAGCATTAATTTAGTATGTCAAAGCTATCCATATCTTTATGTACATACCAAATATGATCACTGCACTGTGCTGAAGTGTGTTTTTGATGCATGTCTGTGTTTTAGTCATTAGATGATCTCAGCAGTGGGAGTGTGGATGAATCTGCTCAGCTTCATGCGTTTATCTCTGATACAGGTGAGAGTTTGAACTACTCTACGTGCCCAATTATTAGGCAAGTGAGTATTCTGATCTTATCATTATTTCCATGCACATTTTCCAACTCAAAACCATATAAACTTGAATACTTATTAGATTCAATCATTTCCTGGTGGGATGCATTTGTGTAATGAGGCAGGGTTTGGCGAAAGTGACTAACACCTTACATCAAGGTGTGCATCATTATTAGGCAGTCAAACGTTTTGTTTTGCGAATAGTCAACCAGGGCACAATAAAAGCATGGAGAAGAAAAGCCGCAAATTAACTGTAAAATACTTGAGAAGAATTAAACGTGAAGCTACCAGGAACCCATTATCCTCCAGTGCCACCATATTCCAGAACTGCAACCTACCTGGAGTGCCCGGAAGGTGCCAAGTGCTCCGAGACATTGGCACGGTCAAGAAGGCTGAAACAGGACCACCTCTAAATATATTCACAAGTTGAAGCGTCAAGATTGTGCAAAGAAATACCTGAAGACAGATGAAATGAGAGTGACTCTTGATGGACCAGATGGATTGTCCCGTGGCTGGATCGCTAATGGACACAGGGTACCACGTCGAGTCAGGTGCCAGCAAGGTGGAGGAGGGGTACAGGTATGGGCTGCTATCATTAAGAATGATGTAGTTGGACCTTTTCGAGTTGGAGATGGACTGAAACTCAACTCTCAAACCTACTGCCAGTTTCTGGAAAGTACTTTCTTCAAGCGGTGGTCCAGAAAGAAGTCCTCAGCATTCAAGAAGGCCGTGATCTTTATGTGGGACGATGCTCCATCACATGCATCCAAGTACTCCACTGCTTGGCTAGCCAGCAAGGGCCTCAAAGATGCCCAAATAATGACTTGGCCCCCTTCCTTACCTGAGAACGTGTGGGCCCTTCAAGCGTGAAGGAAGACAATACACCTCTTTGAACAGCGTTTGGGAGGCTGTGGTTGCTGTTTCAGCGAATGTTGATCGTGAACAGATCGAGAAACAGACAGACTCATGGATGGACGGCTCATGCAGTTATTGAACAGAAGGGGGGGCTATATTGGTCACTAAATATTTTTGAAAGGCCAAAAATGTTATTTAATTGTCATTTTGTGTTACTTATTGCACCTATTGCACCTACTCTAAAAATTGAGAATAAACAATTGAGTTGGGAGAAATAATTTTTGTAATTTAGTTGCCTAATAATTGTGCACACTTATATATCCCCCTGACAACGATAAAACTCACTTTTCCTTTGTTAAACATTCAGGTTTGAGGTTCAATAACATTTTGGATTGACTGAGAGCATTGTGTTTGCTCAATAATAATAATAATAATAATAATAATAATTGGGCATGCAGTGTAATAACAACTGTTTTAAGATATAAATACAGTTTCAAAAGTAGTTAACCAGACAGGATGCGTCAGGTTTCCATCATAAAGGAATAAATGAGTCTACAATGTCACCAGTATCACATATCATCAGAACATATATAATGTTTGATTTATAGCCATGTGAAGAGTGATTTTAGATTATTGAAATTATGGGCTGAGCTACCAGATGTGATGCAACAAATAAAAACCAAGCGACTAGTGACGGACCAGGATGGTCGATTAGTCGTCCAACAACTTGCCAGTTTGTGAGGTCAATTAGTGAGTTTTAGATATTTTACTTTATCTAGCTTTTAAATACATTATATATTGTTTTTCTTTTCTTTAAATGGTAAATTAGCTTTTTGAAAACGCAACCCCAAAGTGGATACATTTGAAAACGGTGGTGCATTTTTAGTCATGTGATCTATCCAACCAAAACAATCAAGATGGCTGCTTGTTATAGCGGCGCTGTTGTGCCTGATACTCACTTTTGATAGCGTTGTTAAAAAATAAATGTCACTTTGTACAACCTTCACTTTGTGTTCCCTCAACGTCAAAGTGAAGTTTAATCTGAATTGGTGTCCGGCCTTGTTGGAGGTCTGTGTAGCTCAGTGGTAAAGACGCTGGCTAATACCCCTGGAGTCGCGAGTTCGAGGCGTGCTGAGTGACTCCAGCCAGGTCTCCTAAGCAACCAAATTGGCCTGGTTGCTAGGGAGGATAGAGTCTCATAGGATAACCTCCTTGTGGTTGCTATAATGTGGTTCTCACTCTCGGTGGGGTGTGTGGTGAGTTGTGTGTGGATACCGTGGAGAATAGCGTAAAGCCTCCACGTGCGCTACGTCTCCGCGGTAACACGCTCAACAAACAGCATATAGTTTACGTCTTTTTAACGTTAACGGATTGGCTCCATTCACTTCCATTGTAAGTGCCTCACTGGAACCTAGATTATTTGCTTCTTTTAAAGAAAAGGAGGGATGAGTTGGTTGTAATCAACATTGACCCTGTTTCCAGCTGTTATTACGATTTGTCTCGGGTGATCTGATCACATGTGATCTGGTGAGACACATCGCTGTTTACATCAGGTCACATAAATGCGTCTCCTGTGACCACACATGTTCGGATTTGGAGGCGAGGGTCTCTGTTTCATGACAACATACATCAATCACTATGTCTGTGTGCTACTGCCTGACATTAAAGCGCAACAAAGTCAGAAAAGACAAAGAAATTGAGAAATAAACGGCGCGCTGTTTCTCCCAGATGCGTCTGAAAGTTCATCTAAGCACAAACGCAACATGTCAAGCAGAATTATTTAGTGGATTACCTGTTTTAAAGGAGCTTCAGGTGTTCATGCTTGTCATCTGTGTTGATATCAGACACACTAAAGAAGATCCGTGAAGCTCTCGTGATTGTGTATGTCTCCGCTTTTTTACATTTTCAGATCGGACGGTTATTTCCTTTTTAAAGCTGCTTGTAAATGGAAAAGTTGAAACTCTTGTTTTAGTGCAGCGGTTGATTGACAGGTGAGGGGAGGTGCTTCACTGCTGTCTCTCTTCTCTAGTCATCACTTCTTCTAATTTTCAAACCTCATTTATTTGGAGGACCCTTTGTGTATTCATTCTTTGTGTGGCTATCATTCCATCTCAGTTGATTTTTTTTACATTCATCTTTTCTCCTCTCGTCCCTCCATTGCTTTGTCTCCCGTCGTCCTCTCTCTGCTCCCTCGTATTGTCCTGTCACTCCTTTCTTTCTGTTTTCATGTTGTCTATCCCTTTCTTCCCCCTGCTGGCTCCTTCATCATCGTTTCCATTGCTCCTGTTGCCTCTGCCTCGCTCTCTCGCTCCCTGTCAGACTGCTGGTTCTCATTAGCTGATGCTTTTCTAAACCACCTTCCTGTGGCAGGCGTTTGTAACGATCACGGGAAGACCTACGCCCTCTACACCATCACCGTCATCCGCAAGAACTCAGACGGCAGTGAGGACACCTGGAAGACATACCGTCGCTACAGCAATTTTCATGACTTCCACATGCGCATCATAGAGCAGGTGAGTGAATCAAAGGAGAATTTACTTATTTCAAACCACATCCAAATGTGTCTGTATTGGACTAGATTCTCATTGGTAGCTAAAAGCTTTATCAAAATATTTAATAAACTAATATGCAAGGGATTAAATGGTAAATGGTCTGCACTTATATTTTTATTTTATAAACATATCTTTATTACGAGGATTAACCCCTTGAGATGAAGCATCTCGTTTTCGAGGGGGTCCTCCAGTACATCAAAGCAAAAAAAGAACCAAAACAGCAGAGCAAATATCACGGTCAAAAACCGCACAACAAAACACAACAACACACACACACCAGCTCACAATGCTCAACCCCACCCTACCCAACACGATCCCTATAGATAACATGATAGAGAAACAACCACATGACTAGCATTGCACAAGGTCAAGGACTAAGAGTAATACAAAAGAAAAAAAAAAGAAAAAATAAATTGAGGATAAAAATAACAATAATAATAAATAAATGAATAAAAATGAAGACATAAAAATTAGAATTAATAAACACATGACCATTGAAGCCCATGGTCAAACAAACAAAACTAGAAACAAAGACAAATATTCGAAGATTTTCCTCGAGAGCCCTTCGAACGCTGTAAGTGAAGTTAAAGAACGGATAAAAAGAGGAAGATTGTTCCAATCATATGGAGCCTTAAAACAAAATGCATACTTGCCTACTTGTTTTTTAACTCTAGGAACAACAAAAAAAATCTGATCATTGTATCGCAGGCTGTATAGCGAATTATAAAGCACCAAGTGTTGCTTGAGATAAACTGGATAATTCAAGTAAAAACTTTTAAAAATAAACTGTAACCAGTGAGACTGTCTCCTGGCCGAAGGAGACAGTCTAGAGACTATATGTGTCCCATTCACACACACATTCACGCTCGCACACCAATGATGGTAGAGCTGCATGCATGGTGCTAGCCTGCCATTGGGAGCAACATGGGGTTCAGTGTCTTGCCCAAGGACACTTTGGCATGTGGAGTCATGTGGGCCGGGAATCGAACCGCCACCCCTGCAATTAGTGGCCGACCCACACTACCACCTGAACCACAGCCGCCCCATGAAGGGATGTATAGAACTGTGTACAGTGTTGTGAAAAGTATTTGCCCCCAAGTTTTTGTGCATATCTCATACTGAATTGCTTAAAATATTCAAATTAAATCTAACATAAAACAAAGGCAATCGGAGTAAACACAAAATACAGTTTTTAAAGGATAATATTATTTATTGCAGCAAAAAAGTGTGGGTCAAATACTTTTTCACATCACTGTAAATGACATTTGTTCTAATTCTGCAGACATTTGTGCATCTGGATATGCCTAAAATGTTGATTTGGGCTGCCAATGTGAACAAAGCCAGATTGCTCTTGTAATGGACCGAAGTCAGATTAGTGCCATATTTAATTTTTGATAGAAATACATTAAACAATGTTTAACATTAAATGCATTTTCCCAAAAACAAATTCAGTACACAAAAAAACACGGATTTTCTAATTAGATATGAAAATGAATGGGACCTTTTATATGTTGCCATTTCACATCAGCATAAAGGTTATTATACCCTCTACCCTGACTAAGGTCAATTGGGTTTGATGGATTTGACCTACACTAAACTGTGTCCTCTGTCTTCTTAGTTTGAGAGTCTTGCACCAATTCTCAAGCTTCCTGGCAAAAAGACCTTTAACAACATGGACAGGGAGTTCTTGGAGAAAAGAAAGAAGGATTTGAACACGTATCTACAGGTGAGTCAGATCAGGCTGTGTGTTTATTTTGGGATGTGCTGGCTCAGGTGTTCTGATGGTCCAGGTGTGCTTAGAGATGACTTTGTCTTACAGCTGCTGCTGAATCCAGAGATGATGAAGGCCTGTCCCATGCTCATACCATACGTCAATGACTTCCTGGAAAACAAAGCGTACAGCAAAGGCAAAGGAGACTTTGCACGCAAGGTGAGAACCGCCACGTACCCACTTAAACGAGCTGTCGTTTGGGACATTGAAGGAATATTTGAGGTGTTCTGTAATGTCTAGGTGGGCAAGATTAAATTATATAAAAAATTATATATTGATATCTTTAGCCCATCTATATACAAGGATGCAAAAGGCTCACCTTTCAGCTTAAGTCACCTTTTTCAGCTAATTTTTTCAATTTTGAGTATAAAATAGCTTGAAACCGGTACTTTACGCATAATCGCAAAAACAAAATACAACATGCAAATCAACTGAAAATATACACCTGAAACACCGGCTATGACTTTCTGAGTTTGCAACCCTGAATATAAATATATAGAGTTCCCACGGTCACGGAAAACCTGGATATATCAGAACATTAGTTATACTAAGCTCTAAAATATTTTAAAAAAAATCCTCAACCAGTCAAGAGCGACTGGAAAAATCTTGTTATGGAATAATCATGGAAATGTATTGGCCAGAAGGTGTGGGAATGCTGTATATATGTACCAACATTAAACCCCACCTGCCTAATATGGTGTAGGTCCCCTCGTGCCACCAATACAGCACCAACCCGCATCTCAGAATAGCATTTTGATATTATATACACTCACCTAAAGGATTATTAGGAACACCTGTTCAATTTCTCATTAATGCAATTATCTAATCAACCAATCACATGGCAGTTGCTTCAATGCATTTAGGGGTGTGGTCCTGGACAAGACAATCTCCTGAACTCCAAACCGAATGTCAGAATGGGAAAGAAAGGTGATTTAAGCAATTTTGAGCGTGGCATGGTTGTTGGTGCCAGACGGGCCGGTCTGAGTATTTCACAATCTGCTCAGTTACTGGGATTTTCACCCACAACCATTTCTAGGGTTTACAAAGAATGGTGTGAAAAGGGAAAAACATCCAGTATGCGGCAGTCCTGTGGGCGAAAATGCCTTGTTGATGCTAGAGGTCAGAGGAGAATGGGCCGACTGATTCAAGCTGATAGAAGAGCAACTTTGCCTGAAATAACCACTCGTTACAACCGAGGTATGCAGCAAAGCATTTGTGAAGCCACAACACGCACAACCTTGAGGCGGATGGGCTACAACAGCAGAAGACCCCACCGGGTACCACTCATCTCCACTACAAATAGGAAAAAGAGGCTACAATTTGCAAGAGCTCACCAAAATTGGACAGTTGAAGACTGGAAAAATGTTGCCTGGTCTGATGAGTCTCGATTTCTGTTGAGACATTCAGATGGTAGAGTCAGAATTTGGTGTAAACAGAATGAGAACATGGATCCATCATGCCTTGTTACCACTGTGCAGGCTGGTGGTGGTGGTGTAATGGTGTGGGGGATGTTTTCTTGGCACACTTTAGGCCCCTTAGTCCCAATTGGGCATCGTTTAAATGCCACGGCCTACCTGAGCATTGTTTCTGACCATGTCCATCCCTTTATGGCCACCATGTACCCATCCTCTGATGGCTACTTCCAGCAGGATAATGCACCATGTCACAAAGCTCGAATCATTTCAAATTGGTTTCTTGAACGTGACAATGAGTTCACTGTACTAAAATGGCCCCCACAGTCACCAGATCTCGACCCAATAGAGCATCTTTGGGATGTGGTGGAACGGGAGCTTCGTGCCCTGGATGTGCATCCCACAAATCTCCATCAACTGCAAGATGCTATCCTATCAATATGGGCCAACATTTCTAAAGAATGCTTTCAGCACCTTGTTGAATCAGTGCCACGTAGAATTAAGGCAGTTCTGAAGGCGAAAGAGGGTCAAACACAGTATTAGTATGGTGTTCCTAATAATCCTTTAGGTGAGTGTATATTCGCCACTATTGTGCAGAGCGGTTCTTCACAACTGTATCAGAGTAGGTATTTAGATACGTTGTAGTACTCTCATAGGCTCTCAGTACAGTAACTTGGTGATGTCCAGTAATGTACTCAAACTTATGCTGGCAATCAGTGGATGGAGAACGCACAACGCTGTTGTCTGGTTTTGTAAATGTGTCCTGTTCTCTGGACTCGGACAGATGGACACGTTTGTGAATCCTCTCCGGAGCTCCATGCGGAATGTGTCCAATGCCGTAAAGTCACTTCCGGACAGCCTGGCTGAGGGAGTGTCCAAAGTCTCGGCGGACATGGGCCGCAGATCTGAGAAACTTGGCCAGGACATGAGACAGTCCATATTTAAGGTAGAGCACACCTAGAGATTTAACAGCAAATAGTTGCCATTTGTTTGTCCTTCTTACAAAAGTCTATGATCCCAAGGACACCTGGACTCTCAATGTTGGCTATTCATTTATTTAATTTACAATTTCTTTACCATAATTGAGAAATTTAGTCGCTCCCCTTCCCAATATTTTCATACGGTAGGCCGAGCAGGTGCATAATTATATTGCATGTGGTCAGAAAGGAAGTTTGTGTGCTCATCAGACATTATTCAGCACCTTTATTGTCATTTATGTGTCATTAACTCCAGGTGTGTTTGCTTCACAGGTGCCTCCTTTAATCCCAAAACCTGATATTGATTCTGAACACTGCCGTGTCTCTGCCCAGCTCGATGATAATGTAAGTAAACACAACAGAGCCAGTCTACATACTGCAGTCACTCCCGTTTATATTATCTTGCAGTTTATTTATAGAAAGTATTAATAGTGCTGCAGTCATGACTGTCACCGTAATAAGCAGCCACCTAAATGTTGTTTTGTGGTTTAGGTGGATGATAATATTCCTCTGAGGGTGATGCTGCTGTTGATGGATGAAGTATTTGACTTGAAGGAGAGAAATCAATGGCTGAGAAGAAACATTAAAAACCTCCTACAGCAGCTCATCAGAGCCACGTATGGAGACACCATTAACAGGTGCGATAGATGCACATGTGCATATACACACAGGGCGACTCAAACTGGAGCTGTCTGTCCATTTAAGAAAAAAATAAAACAAATTATATACATGATATGCTGATTAATTAGGGTTAGTATAGGATAGAATAGTACTTCTGCTGTATATATTGATTGAGGAATTACAATTAAATTGAAGAGTTACAGCAAGAAACATAAATACAGGTTAGAAATGAATAATAACAATGAATACAATATAGAAGTATGAGAGAAGACAAATAAAACAGGCTATTGAGTAAAGATAAATTATTAGAATATTAATATGCATCATGGGCAGGTGCTTTGTAGAAATTATGTACAAAAAAGTAGATGTTTTACAACAGGTCCTTGTAATACTACTACTACTACTACTACTAATAATAATAATAATAAATATAGCTGCAAGCAGCAATTAACGGGGTTCAAGCTGTTTAAGGCCTTTAAGCACATGTGTAAAAAGGTATTATGTTTTATTTATCAAGCCTGTAACCACCTATATCATAGATGGAAAAGACAATTTTACAGCCAATACAGGCAATTTACTATGGAAAATATGCTATTTAGTATTATTGAGTTTGAGCTAAAAACCTAGGACTAGTTCGCAAAAGTAGTTTTTTTTGCATAATCGTGAATATTTAATGAACGTTTTGATTGACAGCAGTGCTTCTTGAGGCAAAGTTGTTCAGAATGAGGAGATCTAACATATGATATACATATTGTGTCTGTGTGAAAGTCAGCGTGATTACTGAGGCGTAAAACTCGTTAGCGCCACTCTGTGTCCGATTTCTTTCAAATTTCTCACAGACCTCTAGGGCCATGAGTCAAACAAGCCCACCGAGTTTTGTGCCGATCGGCCTCCGTTAACCTTGTCTTATAGGTGATCAAACTTCATTGGCCGATGGCGGCCATGTTTTTTGAGATACGCCATTGTCCACATAGACAGTCGTGGCACCTTGGACAAAGACAAATTTTCAACTCAATCAGACTAACGGTTGCATAGTTAGTCCAAAGTCCAAAGACTGACCTCTTACATAAGCATGGCAAGTTTGGTGAAGATATCTAATTTCCTTCAAGAATAATTGCCATTTACGTAAAATTGGCCACTCCTACTTCCGATGTTTTCGCATACAGTAGCCAACTCGAGTCAAAAGTTCAAACTTTTTTTGATAACTTTTGATATTGATACTCCATAGAATCATTTAGCACTGGTTTGGTCCCGGTCGGACAAAAATCTAGTTTTTGATCGCTGTAGCGCTGACCAATTGTCCGATTTGGCCGAGTCTGTGTTTCTGAGTAGCGAGCAATACTACTACCATCTGACCAAGTTTCAAGTCACCAGGCCTTGCGGTTTGCTCTGCCCGTTCAGTTTTATGGCGTAATAATAATAATAATAATAATAATAATAATAAAAACCTTCGGGCTTGAACCTTAATTATTTGCAGTGATTTGAGTGATATGAGTTAACATTAATCGTATATATTGAGTATATTGAGTAAAGATTTTTACATTATTATAGTAATAAGTTAATAGACATTACAAAAAAGTGGCTGTAGAAGTCAATATATTAGTTGTGTTATTTCCATATCTTTAAATTTTTTATTAACCCTTTTTCTCCCCAATTTGGAACGCCCAATTCCCACTACTTAGAAGATACTCGTGGTGGCGCGGTTACACCTCAATTCGGGTGGCGGAGAACAACCCCCAGTTGCCTCCGTTTCTGAGACCGTCAGTCGGCACATCTTATCATGTGACTCGTTGTGCACGACACCGCGGAGACTCACAGCATGTAGAGGCTCATGCTACTCTCCACGATCCACACACAACTCACCACACGCCCCATTGAGAGCGAGAACCACTAATCACCACCACGAGGAGGTTACCCCATGTGACTCTACCCTCCCTAGCAACCGGGCCAGTTTGGTTGCTTAGGAGACCTGACTGGAGTCACTCAGCACACCCTGGATTCAAACTCGTGACTCCAGGGGTGGTAGCCAGCGTCAGTACTCGCTGAGATACCCAGACCCCGTATTTCCATATCTTTTGAACAAGTCTATTTTTGGCCTACAATCTACAGGAATCCATTTTGCCATTTAAGTTTGTCCATCTGTCTGAGGTAGACTTGGGGGGGCTGTTCGCTCAAAACACATTCTAGCATTTAAAAAACTTGATGGAATGGAAAAGGCAAGAGACGTGCTCAAAGCCTAGCAATGTTTCAATTACGTCTGTCTGGCACATGTTCATACTCTGCAAAAAAATACTTTTCTTACTGAGTATTTTTGTCTTATTTTCTGTTTAAAAAAAAATCTAAACATCCTTAAAGCTAGAATAGCTTGAAGGTATTTCGTCTTGTTTTCAGAGAAATCTAAAAAAATTTGGCAGGGTTGATGATAAAAACTAGATAAAACGATTTTAATGGGGTAAGAAAAATAAACGATTCCCTTTGAATCAAGTTGTTTTTTCTTACCCCACTGACAAATTTGTAAAAAACATTGCAGGTGGATTGTGCATGATTAAATGCATTTCTTTTTTCACATTATTTGTTTATGGTTAACGTAGCTGAACTAGCATGTTAAATCGACAGCCCAGACATAAATGCATGCATAAGCATCACACTAGTTTGTATTTGCTTCATTTTAGGAAAATCGTGGATCACGTCGACTACATGACCTCACCAGAGCAGGTGTCTGATTACGTGAAGAGATTCAGGTGATTTAACTCGTTCTGTCTGTGATGGGTCATGTGTGGGGTGCTGTTTTTGATTCTGACTTTCGTTCTGTGATTCTACAGAGACTCCTATTGGCCGAACGGCATCCTTGCCGAAACTCCATCCCGCAGGGACAAAAGTACCCGCATGAGGACGAGAGTTGCCGCGAAAACCACACTCCTGGGCATCATGCCAGGTAGACAAACCTCTGCCCAGACTTTTGGCCTATATATATATTTGTTGTTGAAATAGTTATGCTGATTGTGTGGGGAAAATCCTTGCCATTATGTTAAATGGATTAAAATGTGTTAAAGGGGTAAAAGATCCATTTTTTGGATTAAGAAGTGATAGGGGAGGGGGTCTGGGTATCTCAGCAAGTATTGATGCTGACTATCACACCTAGAGTCACGAGTTTGAATCCAGGGCGTGCTGAGTGACTCCAGCCAGGTCTCCTAAGCAACCAAATTGGCCCGGTTGCTAGGGAGGGTTGAGTCACATGGGGTAACCTCCTCGTGGTCGCTATAATGTGGTTCTTGCTCTCGGTGGAGTGCGTGGTTAGTTGTGCGTGGATGCTGCAGAGAATAGCGTGAAGCCTCCACATGCACTAGGTCTCCAATTCAACAAGCCGCGTGATAAGATGCGCGGATTGACGGTCTCAGCGTTCGGAGGCAACTGAGCTTCATGTTTACGACCCCCTGTAGACAGTGAAGCAGCTTAGAACTGACCCAATTAATTTTACATCACACACTTATGTTTTTTATTCTCTCTTCCCATCAGACGAACTCAAGCACATTATCGGGGCGGAGACGACGCGGAAGGGCATCCTGCGAGTCTTCGACATGTTCCAGCACCAACCGCTGAACCGACGGCTCGTCTACGTCTTTCTGGAGGGCATCTTGGAAACCCTGTTTCCACAGTACAAGTTTCCCAAGCTGTTCGTGAAGCTTCACTCTCGCTCGCTGCGTGTTCTCAAATACTCACAGAAAAAATGCAGTTTGCAAAAGAGGTGACAGATGGACGCTTTTCCCGCCGAGAGCCACCTCGCTGCTGTGGGGGGGGGAGGAGTCAGCGCCCGCCCACCGCCGTAGCGGCATCCGAGCAGGGGACAGGGGAGGGTGTACGTGATTTGAGTGTTGTTTTTGCATCGCAATGAAATTTGCGACAATTGATGCCTGAACACGCCGCCCCCCTTTAGTGCCTCCCGTCTTTATGTGATAAATGCACTGTATCGACACGGCCATAGTGTAGAGGACTCATTTTATCATCGTGAAGCGTTCGGTCAAACAGTCACCACTTCGAAAGACTGCAGCGCCTGAATTGCGACGTTCTCTCCGTTTGCCGTTTGGTTTAACTTTTAAATGACTTTAGAATGACATTGTGTAGATACGATTTCTGTGATCAAAAGCCTTTTTATTTTTGGTTTATTTTGGATTTGGCAGTGGTCAAACCCACCACACCGTAAATATTGTATGGTAGAGGAGATCTGACCGAACCAACCTATGCACCTTAATATAAAACACTCATCGCAACGAAGAATAAGAGGCCAAATGGTAACGATCAGCAGCAACTTGTATTACGATATTCATTTACAAACACAATATTTTGTGGCACTGAAATGCGTGGTGTGTGATTAAATATACAAAAGATGCAACATTGTCCTGCCAACCAATCGGTTGCATGTAGTGGGTGGGGTTTAATACAGGCCACACCCCTCACTGACTGTCAGTCTCACGCTTGCAGATCTCCAAGCGAATCTAAATTGACTTGATAATCTGAAGCTCCAATAAACATCCTTCATCCAATAGGAACGATGACATGAAAGACCCCGATGGCCGCCTCGGACATTCGGGTGACTATGTGGATTTCATCGCATACGGGATGTGCTTTAAAGATTGTACCTGTCGTAAGTGAGTGAGTGAGTGCGTGTGTCCTGTTTTTATAACTCAATTCAGTGGAGGTCGTATACATGATTTATTTTAATACTTTATTTTAGAATAGCAAGTGTAGCACTAAATCGCAGCTGAAGACCGTTTCGGCATGAGATATAGATTCAGCCTTAATTCTAAGACCAAGAGATGTCCGTCTTAGATGTAGCGTTCCCTTCAAAACACTACATGTACGAGCCCTCATATGCACACAAAAAAAGATATTGACAGTTGTTCAAATCTACTTTCAATCAGAGGATATGTAACTTGATTTTTGTGCAATATTTCTTTAATGCATGTTTATATAACCGTATATTGAATAGTTTATATTTAATGGTGTATTCGAGTATTTCAAAACCGAATCTAAAATCACGTGATCTTCTCGAAACCACTGAACATTCCGTTGTTGTAAATGGCTCATTTTAAGGACTTGTTTTATAAGTCTGGCTTTTATGCTAATTTTGGGGATGTCTGTTTTTAACATTTCATCACTCCTGGTGAATCTACTTTTCTTGGACACGTTTTGCTTTTAGGAACTTTTGAAAGCACATTCTAGATAAAATAGGCTCCTGAAAACGTGACCGCATTGCTGCGTAGTGCAAGCGCATGTGGCATTAGAAAACACAGTTTTAAAACACTCTTTCTGTTGAGTTCCCTCCAATCACACTTGTTATGAGATATCATCACGTGGCACATGTCCAAGTCATACTTCAAACCCCAAAATCAAAGTAGTTGAAGCCGTTTTTTTGCATTGTGACATTATTTGCATGGCCAATATTGGCGAAGAAGTCTCGTTCATACTGTCGCACACCATTTTAAAAAGGTAAATAAGCATCAATTAAACTCCGTTTAAAAATACCACCTTGCATACTTGACCATTTAAATACGTTTTTTTCCCTCAGAATTACAGTAGTGAGATTATGGCGGGAAACGGGCTTGTTCCGGGTTCAATACAAGTCTAGCGCCATCAACAGCATTTGTAGCATAATGTTGATTATCCCTCGTTTATGTTATAAAAAGCAATAAGCGCGGTTACAGTGATGCATGTGAATGGGGCCAGTTCAGAAACATTAAAAAACACACTATTTCAAAAGTATAGCCACAAGTTAACGTGATATTAGCGTGATGTGTACAGTTATTAACCATTACACCATATCGTAGTAAACGGTAATTATTAAAAGTAATTTCATCGCACTAAAATCGTGTTAAAGCGCATATCGTTTACGTCCTGTGGCTATACCTTTACAGATTGACACCATTGACTTCCATTGTAAGTGCCTCACTGTAAACCCCAAATTTGCTTCGTATTTTAAGTGATGGACGAGTCAAAATGATTGTCGGTTGTAATCAACATTATGCTACAAATGCTGACAATTGAGCTTAACTAGTATTGAACCCGAAACACTCCTTTAATTGCTGTACAATACTGTCACAATACCAAAAATCGTGATGGTCCTAAAATAGGCTTCAATATCTTTATTTTGGTTTTCGAGGGAGATATGACCCAACCGTTTTCTTGGCAGGTTTTCGAGACATTGCCCCACCTAGTCAGATCTGAGACCTGGATCAGATCAGTAAAAATTGATGCAAATAGACCAGAACTACTAATGTTCTTTTATGAAGACTTGGCACTTAAACTCTTAATTCAAAGAGGAATTGAATATTGTTTCAGTTTGCTTGCGGTGCGGCGTGTCTGCAGCGTCACAGTTTTGTGATTTGCCCATTAGTGGCTCTTGTCTACTGTGATTGGCTGGCTCTGAGAAGCTCTGTTGTGATTGGTCAAGTCATGCAACGCCTCTCTTAAAGAGACATCACACCTTCTAATAAGGGAGCACACTTTACCTTTAAATTCACTAAATGATTGGTTGACACGGATGTTTCTGATTTGATGTTTCCTGAATCCCTGTACGTATGAATCTAAATGAGCTGTGCATATCGGTGTATTTGTGTCAGCAGTGTGCCTAAATGTACTATTATATTTTCTTATGTTTCTTTAACAAAGGAAGTCAATTTGATTGTCACGGTCGTTTTAATAGACTGACAAAAGGACTTTTAAAAGGAGTAGAGTGTTTGCATTATGCTTCTAAAACATTAATTTTGAGCAACTTAACTCAATATAACACTAATAAAATGAACTCCAACTCACTGCCCTATTCAGTGTCGTGTCATTTACTGTATGAATAATGTTTGATTGAGTCTACGTCAGCTTTAAAACTGAACTAGCATTGAAAGAGTAGGTGAAGAAATCTCAGAAACAGTTTAAATCGAAAATAACAATAATCATTCCTGATATAATTTACCTCCAATTTAAAAGACAGCAATATTTGTCTACCGAGATAGTCACTGATATACTTAAAATCACTTGTGTTTTTAATGAATGGACTACAAAGATGTGATTAATTTATATTGTTTGGACATTCACTGTTGGACCACAAATTGGTGCCAAACAACACTGTTTCTAAACATGCACATGAACTGCTTGTATTATGGAAAGTATCTTTTTAGAAAAATGTCAAGTCAGCTAAAGGTCAGTTATCGAGTGAGATGCTATTTTTTACATAGAGAGGTAAAGTATAAAAAGAAACAGCTTTCTCTAGAAACTCAAAAGTTGTTTTGAGGAATGAAGGCGATACAATGCTTGAAATGGACATAAAACTGAAGATTTCATACAAAGGTGTAACTACAGTCTTCAAAGACAAAGCACAACTGTCTCTAACAAGGACAGAAAGAGATGTGGAAGACCAGATGTGCAACTAAACAAGAGGATAAGTACATCAGAGTCTCTAGTTTGAGAAATAGACGCCTCACATGTCCTCCGCTGACAGCTTCATTGAATTCTACCCGCTCAACACCAGTTTCATGTACAACAGTAAAGAGAAGACTCAGGAGGACTTATGGGAAGAATTGCAAAGAAAGACACTTTTGAAACAGAAAAACAAAAAGAAAAGTTTCGAGTGGGCAAAGAAACACAGACATTGGACAACAGATAATTGGAAAAGAGTGTTACGGATCTAAACTCCATTGAGCTTTTGTGGGATCAGCTAGACTGTAAGGTGCGTGAGAAGTGCCCGACAAGACAGACACATCTATGGGAAGTGCTACAGGAAGTGTGGGGTGAAAGGTCACCTGAGTATCTGGACAAACTGACCGCTAAAATGCCAAGGATCTGCAAAGCTGTCATTGCTGCAAGTGTGTAGATTTTATTTTATATTGAGTCTACAACTATTTTACACCCATTTAAGCCTCTTAAAAATGTGGGGTGAATTTTTTTTTTTTTTTTTAAATAAATAAATAAATACAAATATTAATGTTGTGTAACAGTACAAACTGTCCTGTTTGAATTTTCATCTCAACTAGACATTTAGGCACAAATTATTAACAAGTTTGGAACCCTAAAAAATTTATTATACGTATAACAATAAAACGCTTCATGAAAAAGTGTATTTCATCATTGTTTCTTTGTTTCAGACAAAGATTTTTTTTGTTGTTTTTTTCAACAAAAAAAAAGAGAAGCATATCCACTGTTTTGTAAAGCCTACGTATACTGTTGAATCCTTTTGAATAAAAGAATATTAATAATAAACGTCCACTGATGATTTACTTCCGTGTCGAAGTAAGGCTTTATTGATTTTAGTCTTTCTAGAACTGTCGGCCATCTTTGGAAAGCTCTCGGGAGTCTATTTCCAGTCCTGCTAGTCCAGCTCCTATCTGCTTGAATGGGGGAACACCGAAATCTCAAAAACGGTTGGTCACGATTACAATCAAACGACATATTTCAAATCAGCAATAAAATATGATAATATTTTAATAATACATTTTGATGCTTTACCTCATTTTATGCTAAAAAGCGCAATTTTCCTGGCTTGTATAGCTAGCGCGCATGCGTGTTGTCGAGTTGATTGACAGGCGAGGTCTGTATCTAAAAGGTAATTGGCTCATTAACCTGTAAGGCGGGACTTCCTTTCTACATCCGTTAACCGTTGGGCGCTAGAGCTTCTTGGTTGCGCGTTCCAATTTCTCATTCATTTAAATAGAAGTGACTCGTCTCTGCTAAAACGTCTCTGGTTTTATGATTTGATGTCCATGATAGAGTGGCTGTGCTAGAATCTGACTAGATATCAACATCTTATTAAAGAAAAATTAACACCCAGATGAATCGTTTGAGTTAAAAGTAAATATTTTAGTATACCAAGACCATAGTTGTAGGATACATCAATTGTTTATTCTTGTGAATCTATTAAATATCTGAAGAACGTTAAAAGTGTTTGTTTTTCTTGTCAGATTTGTTGGTAAATGATGCTCAAATACTGTAACATTCTAATACAGAAAGTATTTCTGCATTATATGTTGATTAAAGTATTTACAATCACTGATTTGAGCAGAAGGGAGAATTTTGGTTTACAAACATGACTATGGCAGTGCCATATTACAGAATGATTACCATATATTTAGTTTGAAAGAACTATGTTTTCCAGACAAAATTATATATATATATATATATTTGTTTTAATATTTTAAATTGGAAAATGTATTACAAAAAATATTCTACTTGGGAAAGGAAATGAGTCAAAACATTGGGATAAAAGAATTTTCGAAACGCCCCCAACTGGCAACTGTTATGAGCAACATGGCATAAAAATGGCATTAAGCCTCAAAAATTCGCTGCAACTACAATACTATGAGAAAATGCCAAATAATTGACAGGCAGAAAGCGTCAGAGACCGCGGACACATTTTTGTTTGCTGTTTACAAACTCTACAGTTGTCAGTGAGATCTCAGGACACTTATTTCATTAATATCTTATATAATAAGCGAGTAGTAACATTTTTTGCGTACCTTCCAATGAAAAAATCGCTTTCAGCACCTTTAAATTATTTTATTGCTGGAATTTATTTTTTTTAATCTTTGTTGGACAATGTTTTTGTATTTGAATGTTTTCATATATATATATATATATATATATATATATATATATATATATATGAAAATGACCCAAATATATCTGGAAAAACAAAAAAATAAATATATTCAAAATTAAATTGAAAATAAAATAGAAAATGTACCAAATATGTTTATATGGACTTTTCAAGTCGTACTGTATTAAGAATATATGTTCCTAATATATTTTTGGCCATTTTGTAAATTTTAAAAATATATAATTTTTTGTCTGTAGGGGTTTAAATGTGGGTTTGTATCTGTTTAACGTGGTCAGTGACTCTTTTAAACTCAAAATGCAGAGAGATGAGTTGAAGATTTGCCACTTTAAGGCAAAATATATCTGCGCCTCTAGATTTGAGTGACACATGCAGGTAGTCCTTTATTGTTATTAGTTATAGTACAAAAGTGTACTAGTAAAATCACACTGAAATAGCAGCATGCACCAGTCCAAGGGGGTTGGCTGGTCTTAAATGGTTTTAGCTGGTCTCCCAGAACTGATCGATGGGCTAGACTCTCAAACCCATTAAAACCATTAAACCAGACTGATGAGTGGAAACCAGCTTGGTTGTTATGAGTGTGTGTGTCCTCTAGAGGGAGTCTAACTCATCAAATAATTTTAGACTCCATTCTGAGACTTTTAAACCAGAATTGGTGTTTTGATCCATTTTTAGGGAGGATTGGAGGATGTCCGATAATGACCAGGACAGAATTTCCAATTTGAGATTTGACTAAGTATGGAGGCCCATTTCTGCCACATGAAAAATAAGTGCTTGGTATCAAGTGCATAATTTATTCGATTCAAGGTGACACATTTAAGTTATAAAAACATAGTTATGAGACAAAAAGGCAAAATTATCAGATTTGTTTCATGTGGCTGAAATGGGCTTCCATATGCAACGCAAATAGAAGCTGACAATTCTTGAAAAAATAAATGTTAGCATAAGTTGTGCTGGATAACCTTTTTTTTTTTTTTTTTTTAAATCATCTCCCCTTTTTCTCCCTAATTTGGAATGCCCAATTCCCAAAGTCCTCGTCCTCGGCATAGTGACTCGCGGAGGACGAATCTCAACACACATGAACTAGTAACTACAGTTGCCTCCGTGTCTAAGACCGTCAATCCGCGCATCTTATCATGTGGCTTGTTGAGCGCGTTACCGCGGAGATGCTTGCGGCACAATCTCAAATACTTATTATTATTCCATAAATGCATTTTATGCATTTTTATTCCTAAAACATGCTAACAACGCCTAGCAAAGTGCTAAAACATGCTAAAAACTTGCTAGCGTCATGATGACACATGCTAGCATTGCCTAGCAAAGTTTTAAAACATGTTAAAAATGTGCTAGCATCATACTAACACATGCTAGCAATGCCTAGCGAAGTGTTAAAACATGCTAAAAACGTGTTGGCGTTATGCTAACACATGCTAGCATTGCCTAGCAAAGTGTTAAAACATGCTAAAAATGTGCTAGCGTCATGCTAACACATGCTAGCAACGCCTAGTAAAGTGCTAAAACATGCTAAAAACGTGCTAGCATCATGATAACACACGATAGCATTGCCTAGCGAAGTTTTAAAACATGCTAAAAATGTGTTATAGTCATGTTAACACATGCTAGCAATGCCTAGCGAAGTGTTAAAACATGCTAAAAACGTGCTGACGTCATGCTAACACATGTTAGCATTGCCTAGAGAAGTGTTAAAACATGCTAAAAATGTGCTAGTGTCATGCTAACACATGCTAGCAATGCCTAGCGAAGTGCTAAAGCATGCTAGAGTTTTGACACGGCAAGAACCACTCAAAGTTTCTTCAGGAAATATACCTATCTAGTATTATTATTTTAAATGCAGTAACAAAACAAAAAGTCTAAAGCAAATTTCCCTCTGGGGACAATAAAGAGCATTTCATTTCACAAAAATAATGTTTTAAATATTTGAAAAACTTTTGTCCACCAAATCACTCATGTGGCATAACCAACATTTAGGTAGAAATATTGTTGTCATGTCACAAAAATCATAAAACAGAGAAGAACCTTTTTAGACCCACAAGACTGTGTTTGAAGATTTTAAAATAAATCATTATTTTGTCATATTAAATATCAATATTTTGACATTTCTATGAAAAGGCACATTATGTTCAGGTCATTTGGTGTAACCATGAGAAATCGTCTTAATACACTTGACATAAAAAAAATCATGATATTTGTAAAGAAAAATTATTCAACTTGAAACAATGTTTCTGTCATGTATTCAAGGTGCAAGGAAACTTTTTTAATACATTTTACTCGATGGTTGTTGCACCACATGACATTAAGTCATTAAATAATTGTTTTTGTAGAAAATCCTACAGTATAAATGTTTTTCAAACAAGCTGTAAAATGAATATGAACTCAAACATTACATGTCTACGAACATGACACATGTCTTAAACTAGAGTTTTTAAATATTTCTAATTTATCACCTCGGACAACCTTATTTTTCAATGACACATATATGTGATGTATTCCTCGGTTTTATTTGTTTTTAAGGAGGTCGATGAAGGTATCACTTAGGGATGCTAAACATAGTTTTAATCAAATCTTTACTTTTATCAGTATCATTCTGAATTAGCTGTTATTAGAAGCAGATAATATCAGGGATCATCCTTTAAATTTGAACATTAAAAATGTTTCTACAGTATATCATGTTTCCAAAGTAGTAAACAGTTCTCCATCTTTTCAGCTGTACATTATAATGTTTAGATGCATGATTTCATATAGAAATATCAACCATTTGAAATTAACGAAGTATCGTTTCTGTTGCGGTAAATGCGCCACATGGTAGGGAATCATTATTGTGTTAATTGTGTTTTGCGTTAAAAGGTTATTTTCACTTGGCATTGCTAACATGTGTTAGCATGATGCTAGCAAGTTTTTAGCATGTTTTAGCACTTCACTAGTTGTTGCTAGCATATGTTAGCATGAGACTAGCATGTTTTTAGCTTGTTATAGCACTTCGCTAGGCATTGTTAGCATGTGTTAGCATGAGACTTGCATGTTTTTAGCATGTTTTAGCACTTCGCTAGGCGTTGCTAGCATATGTTAGCATGAGACTTGCATGTTTTAACACTTCACTAGGCATTGCTAGCATGTGTTATCATGAGACTAGCATGTTTTAGCACTTCGCTAGGCATTGCTAGCATGTGTTAGCATGACTCTAGAAGTGCTTATTCTCTGGGTGTTGGATGAGAGCGTTTTCATAATTATTTTCATTATTTACTTTTTAAAAACTAATCATTTTTCAAGACCTTTGATCCACTTTCCCTAAAAAATGTGCGTATCATGAGATATAGCCTTATGATTGTCACAAAATAAATGTTTGCTCATTTTGCCCACCCGTGTGAACCATGTAACATTCTGAATTTGAGCTTTAGTGGGAATGCTGTTTTTTGGTTTAGATGTATAATATTGGCCGTCAAATCAAAACAATCATCAGTTATCGGTGTAAGGCAAAATTATGATTGATTTATCCCTTATCACACTGTATCTGACAGGATGCTTGTGATGGCATGTTTTCATTGGCTGCATTCTCAGATAGATTGGCTTGTTTTTGCAATAGGCTCCACCCAGCACTGTCAGTGAGGGCGGAGCTTAGAGAACTCCCATCGCTGGAGGGTGTTTACTCAGGCATACCATCTTGACTGCTGGCACTGTTTAGTCCTGAACACTTAACTCTCAGACAGCTCTGCAATGAAAGAATCAACCTATTGTCAAACTATAAACATACTGTGACTTTAAAAAGGATTTGAACACTTTATTACAGATCAGATCAGATTTCCAGTCTGTTATAGATCCAGTACAGAGAGCAGGTGTATGATTGATTTAGCTCGGTTTGCTGAGGTTGTCTTTAACAGTAGAGGTGTTTGTATGGACAAGGTCATATTTAGGGTCAACTGAATTGTGGTTCTGGTTAGTAACAGTCAAAAACGGCATCTGAAAATCATTTAGTTAAGCAGCCATCTACCAGAAGAACATCAGTGATAAATCATGTTGTAACAACATGCTCAGTGGTGTAATTTGCATATTCTGTAACCTGTGGCGCAATACCATCTTGTTAAGCACATTAATTTTTTTTTTCTATTTTACATATTTTGAAGACATATTTTTAAGTTGCTAGGGCGTTCTGTTATTGCTATGGATTGGCTAAGGTGTTGTGAGTGTTATTTAGCTTGTTCATATGTGGTTGCTAGGGTGTTTTGGTTGGTTGTTAAGGAATTGCTAGGTGGTTGCTTACTGGTCCAAGCCAAAATAGCCCACCTCCAATCATATCGACCAAATCATACCATCAATTAAAGATAAATTAAAGATTTTAATCCATTCTATTGTAACCCAAAGCCTTTCCATGAAATAACTTTTACATTCTTTAATACATAAACATTATTGTATTGTTTTACCAAGCACATATTTCCCCAAATGTCCTCAAAGGGAGGTTTAGTCAGATTTAGCTCACTTCTGCGGACAAATTTGTCTCCAAACTATCCTTTAGAATTACATAAAATCCTTCATAAATAAAAGTTGTAAGTCGTGAACCAAACCAACCAGCTCCGAGGTGAATCACAACATCACAAACTTTGATTTTGAAGCAAAAAGTATTTGAAAATTGGAAATATGTAAATATATAAGTCGAGAGCATTAACCAGAGCGGTGTGAATGCCTCTTGAGGATGCCATATGCCCTAGGAGCCTCTGAAAGGATTTCAGTGGGACCGACGTCTTTTGCCTGAATGTACTCAGACAGTTGAGCACCAACTGCACATGCTCATTCGTGAGGCGCGCCCTCATTGAGAAAAATTCTAACTCCATATCAAGAAAAGAGAGCTTGCTCTTTTCCGTCGACCCGAAGCCCAAGCCGGCGGCGCCTGAGCACCAGGTCCCTGTGTGCACACAACAAATCCCACGAGTGAGCTAGGATCAGCCAGTTGTTGAGACTGCGGATGCCCACTTCCCTTAACGGGGCAAGGGCTGCCTCTGCGACCTTCGTGAAAGCGTGAGGTGACTGGGACAGACCAAATGGGAGGACCTTGTACTGGTATGCCTTGCCCTCGAAAGTAAACCGCAGGAAGGGTCTGTGTTAAGGTAAAACTGAGACATTGAAGAATGCGTCCTTCAGGTCTACCGCCATCACATTGGGGGTGGATTTTTGCCACAGCTGGGGACGTAGGGGCGGGAACCCTGCCAGAGAGAAACGGTGCCCGGCGGTCGTGATAACGATGGCCACGGACACCGACTGTGAGGCCCAGGAAGTAAGGAAACTACTCTTTTCTTAAAATGTGGGTACCGCAGCCCTTGGGGCATTCAGCGAAATTATAAGAAAAGGTAAACAGGGATCCTCCGCCTGGCCCTCCACCGGGGGAAGGAGTGGTGCTCTTACCAGCTCCTGTGCAGCTGGTCTCCAACTTCCTGGACTGCCCAACTTTCTTGGGTTCTTGCCAGCCGGCCATGAGATGGGTGGCATTTGCTTTCTGTGGGTGGCTCCAGGCCAAGGCCGGCCTACTGGGGCGGACTGTGGTGGAGCCAGTGTTGGCAGGGGGACGCCCTTGGCGACGAGCAGACAGGGAGCGGGACCTTGAGTCACGCCAGAGCAGGATGTGTTGTATAGTCTCCGTCTGCTTTTTGACTGCTGAGGATTGCTGGGTGAAATCCTCTACGGTGTCGCCGAATAGGCCAACCTGGGAGACCGGGCGTCAAGGAATCGTACCATGTCAGCCTCCCTTGACTCAACCAGGTTGAGACAAATGTGGCGCTCCTGGACCACCAGGGTGGACTTCGCCTTCCCGAGAGACCATGTCGTGACCTTCGTTGCCCAGAGGGCGAGATCGGTCACCAAGCGTAGCTCCTGCATCAATCTTGGGTCAGAAATATCCTCGTGCAATTCTTTGAGCGCCTCGGCTTGGTGCACTTGCAGGAAAGCCGGGGCGTGCAGGGCGGAGGCATCCTGTCCAGCGGCAATGCCGGCACTAGTCGTCAATGACGACGTAAACCTACAGGCCCTGCACGGGAGTCTCGGACAGCTCCGCCAAGTGGCAGCGCTCTGTGGGCACAGGTGCACCTCAATCGCGCTAACCACCTGGGGAGTCGCCGAGCAGCCCCACCGTCGAGGGTAGTGAGAGCAGATGAACCCGTGTACCGGGTCCAGGCAGTATAAGGTGCCTGTCGCAATTGCGTGAGTTCATTGTGCACTTCCGGGTTCCCATTCCACTCCAGCCCAACGTTCGCAGCTGCCCAGGCAAGCTTGGCTGTCAGCTGCGCATGGCGTCAGACTGAACCAGCCCGTTCTCCGATGCTATAATCGAAAGCTCATCCACTTTGCAAGCCGCGAACGAGACCGCGGACTCGCCATGAGATGAGCCTGCAGTCCCATCGCAGAACTCGCTGGGGGCAAATGAACATGCTGGGGAATGGGAGGTCAGTGGGGGGTTTCCTGGCGGAGCGGCTCCCATTGAAATCCCCAAATCGCTCCCAGTGCTAACCGACGTGGCCTCGAACCTGTAGGTAGAAGGACCGCGGTGGGGAGCCACTGGGGGGCTTTCCATGGGGAAATCCGCGACCACAAAGTTTCCATAATCATCTTCTCGCAGTGAAAACATGACCCGTCCACAAATGCTGTCCCCGCGTGGGCAGCGCCCAACATGTGAGGCAGCGATAGTGGCCATGGGAAGCGGAGAGGTAATTATCGCAACCAGGAAATATACACAAATGGAAAAGACATTTTTAAAAATGCTTTCTCCATGAGTGCCACTCTATTAGAAGGTAAATATACTCTTTTAGGCTGCTGAAACACCTAGGGGCATTCTCTGCACTCAACCTGTGCAAGAGGGGGAGAAGCCGCTGTAATGCGCCATAAATCCAACAGCTTCACTGGACTCCGAGATGAATGGATCGGCAGAGTAATACATTTACATTTATGCATTTGGCAGACGCTTTTATCCAAAGTGACTTACAGTGCACTTATTACAGGGACAATCCCCCCGGAGCAACCTGGAGTTAAGTGCCTTGCTCAAGGACAGAATGGTGGGGATCGAACCAGCAACCTTCTGATTAACAGTTATGTGCTTTAGCCCACTACGCCACTACCACTACGCCGCCACCACCACTCCATTCAGTAATTTAGCTCAGAGAATACAACCGCTCGGCTCCGAAGAAGTCGTCTGAATGAGTGGTTGCATTCCAGCTCCTTATATGTCCGGGGAAGTGGCATGCAAATTCCACTCACCAATTTTCATTGGCCTTTTCTCAAAGATCAGAGATGTCTGGGGCTCCCAGGAGTGAGCCCTCGTGTCACTACATAGACAAAACGTCGAATGAGTGACAGAAGGGGAACTTCTGGGGACAGTTGGGGGTTTTTTTTGTCCCCAAACTAAAAACACAGTGACCTTGTACTCAGTCCTGACAAAGAATAATTTGATCTGTGCTGGACTGCTATTGTACCACAAGCCTCTCTTTCTCTCTCTCTCTCTCAATTCAATTCAAAGTGGCTTTATTGGCATGACTGTAAACAATACAATACTCTCTCTCTCTCTCTCTCTCTCTCTCTGCAGTAGGATTGGTGTAATATTGCAGTGGGGGTTGGATCAGTGTGTGTGTGTGTAAAGTGCAGGTTTCAGCAGACTGGAGCTCACACACCATTGTCCTCTCAGTTCCCGGAGTGTGTGCGTGTGTTTATATGCATATTCTCACTGCAGCAGTGCTGATTCTTCGCTGAAGAATTCCCAGTTCGGAATGTGTGTTCAAAAGAGGGATATTATGCTTGTTTGGGATCTATAACAGATAGTCGCTGCACTGGAGCTGGTTCAGGACGATCCGTACCATATGCAGGAAAAACTCGAGGGGGTGTTCATTGCGGAGAGCTGCTCTATGTGTGTGTCTGTGTTTGCTAAGCCATGCGGTCGGAGCGCATGAGTCGTGTGTGTATTGTAGTGTTGGAGGAGGTGGAAGATGACGAGCCATCCCCTCTCCATTCCAAAAGCACCCAGGACCACATATCCCAGAATTCCTCTCAGGACGAGAAGGTAAGAGATGATTTGACTATTAGGAGACAGGTGGATGATAATCGTTTCTTTGTTCTGAGTGTAATGCAGCAGGTGTCTTCAGGTCATTTTGGAGTGAACATCTATAGCAGGGGTCGCCAACCTTTTTGACATGGAGTGCCATTTTTTATTTTCCTGGTTAATGGTTGTGCCAACGTCCACCCATTTGCTTCATCCATGCAAACTGACTGAAGGAAAGAGGGAGCGTTTACTCGCGCAGTTATCCAAAAGTGAAGCTTGTGATGCGTGAATGGCGTGCTGCACGGGTCTGCAGTCTTAAAAGAAACTTGGTATTTTTAGTAAGTTAAAGGAATATTCCGGGTTTAATACAAATAAAGCCCATATAACAACAGTTGTGGTATAATATAGATCGCCACAAAAACATAATGTCGAATAGTTCCTTGTTTATTTAAAACAAGCAAAAATGGGGGTCTGGGTGAAATCAACTATGGTGTCGCCGAATAGGCCAACCTGGTAGACGGGGGCGTCAAGGAATCGTACCTTGTCAGCCTCCCTTGACTCAACCAGGTTGAGTGAAATGTGGTGCTCCTGGCCTTCCCGAGAGACCATGCCGTGACCTGTGACCATGCGAGTATTGACGCTGGCTATCACCCCTGGAGTAGCGAGTTCGAATCCAGGGGGTGCTGAGTGACTCCAGCCAGGTCTCCTAAGCAACCAAATTGACCCGGTTGCTAGGGAAGGTAGAGTCACTTCGGGTAACCTCCTTGCGGTGGTGATTAGTGGTTCTCGCTCACAATGGGGCGTGTGGTGAGTTGTGTGTAGCATCCACATGCTGTGAGTCTCCGCGGTGTCATGCACAACGAATCACATGATAAGATGCGCGGATTGATGGTTTCAGATGCGGAGGCAACTGAGACTTGTACTCCGCCACCTGGATTGAGGCGAGTAACCGCGCCACCACGAGGACCTACTAAGTAGAGGGAATTGGGCGTTCCAAATTGGGGAGAAAAGGGATAAAATAAAAAATAAAATAAAAAAATAGCCGTAACAGTGAGGCACTTACAATGGAAGTGAATGGGGCCAATGCACAAACATTAAAATACTCACTATTTCTGAAGTATAGACACAAGATGTAAACATCATGAGTGTTAAGATGATTTTAGAGTGCTAAAATAGCTTATTAATCTTATCCATGTCAATTTATACAATGTTACATCTCCGTTGTCATGACGACGCAATGGCGGTAAACCATGTAATCGGAAAAATGCCGGTAAATCCATGATTTTATCACACTAAAATCATGTTAACATGTATAATGTTTAGGTCTTGTGGCTATACTTTTGAAACGGTGTGTATTTTAACGTTTATTGACTGGCCCCCATTGACTTCCATTGTAAGTGCCTCACTGTCAAAACTATTTTGTGTGGTAATCAACATTATGCCATTCCATTCAATTCTGTCACTAACGGATAAGTTTGGATTCAGAAGTTGGGACGTTTCTGTAATACGTTCATATGCTCATATGGGGCGGCTGTGGCTCAGGTGGTAGAGCGTGGTCGGCCGCTAATCGCAGAGTTGGTGGTTTGATTCCCGGCCCACATGACTCCACATGCCGAAGGGTCCTTGGGCAAGACACTGAACCCCAAGTTGCTCCCAATGGCAGGCTAGCACCTTACATAGCAGCTCTGCCGCCATTGTTGTGTGAATGGGCCACATTTAAAATGCCATGTGAACAATCTCACAGTAAAAATCTGATTTGAGCAGACAACAGGATTCAGGTTTTTTGGCTTGCAGTGTAAACGTTGCTTTAGCTGCGGCTGGGTTTGACCTGTCACTTGTTATCTGAGGACAAATGCTGACATCTTTATATGTCCCAATTAAACATTAAAAGTGGATGAGGTGAGGACGAGATATGTGCTGCTGAGATCCAGAGAATGATTCATCTGGAAATCTTTAACCCTGTGTCAGGAGATATTTGCAGACCTTTGACCTGGACTGAACAGCAGCTGTGATCTGAGAGACGTGCTTTAGACGACACTTACTGCAGGGGCCATTCATACATGACATGCTCGTGCATTTAAGGTGGAACATGCATTTTTTATATATATATATGCCTTAAATGTGATGCTTTCGAGACACTGAATGCATGGAAGATTATTGAGACCTTGAGTCTAAGTGGTTCTGACTGGTTAGAGGCCGGGTTCAGAGATGTTGCTGTTCCTTCAGGCTAAAGGTTTTGCTGTTATAACATGCTGCATTTCCTTAATCGGCGGAAACCAGCATTCCTTCATTTACGACGCTTCCCTCCTGTCTGCGTGCATTCACTGAGATAATAACAAGCCACGTGCGTCACATCTGCTGTCAGCTGCTGCATCATGTGTTTGTGAAGTCAGCCCACATACACGACACCTGCAAAGTGATGGCAGTAAGTGTGTGTGTGCGTGCACGGCTGCATGCAAACTCAGGCAGGAACTGACAGTACAGGATGTGGTGGGTGTGGCATAAAGGGGCGTGGCCAGCTACAGCATGATACCGTCGGCAGTGCATTATAATATGGATTCTTATGTGACTTTGTTGTTGATTACAGCTAAATATTTAATTCCCCTCTGAATGTTCTTGCAAAATATTTAAGAAAAAATCATTCCAGGGGGTCTGGGTATCTCAGCGAGTGTTGACACTGACTATCACCCATGAAGTCGTGAGTTTGAATCCAGGGCATGCTGAATGACTCCAGCCAGGTCTCCTAAGCAACCAAATTGGCCCGGTTGCTAGGGAGGCTAGAGTCACATGGGTGTAACCTCCTCATGGTCGCTATAATGTGGTGCCCACTATGCCACCACCACTCCATAGCATGGGGGAAACAAATCCCAGTTACCATAATTACCATATCTCTCCCACACCTGGCTCACACTCGCAGGTGAAGTCTCGATTCTCCATACAGTAAATCCGCTCTAGTGTTTTGAGGGTTCCCTCAGATCATTAAAAATCCTTAAAATGTCTTAAATGATACAACAAAACTCTTAATTGTCATTTAAAGAGGTCTTAAATTTGAGGGCAGAAAGACAAGTGGTGTGTGGTGGCGTAGTGGGCTAAAGCACATAACTGGTAAGCAGAAGGTTGCTGGTTCGATCCCTACAGCCACCACCATTGTGTCCTTGAGCAAGGCAACTAATTCCAGGTTGCTCCGGGGGGATTGTCCCTGTAATAAGTGCACTGTAAGTCGCTTTGGATAAAAGCATCTGAAACACTGATTCATCCTCATAAGGTTCATTTTATCGTCACAGAACTTCTGTTTTTTGAATGACGGCGGTTGTTCATTTGAATTTGAATTATGATTATCAGCAGGGTTGTTTCAGATCATTCTGGCGCCCTAGGCGAGATCCCTTTTCCCGCCCCCGGGGGGTTTGGGGTGTGTTGCGGTGGCGGCCTCCCCTTTGGCGACCCCCCCAGCAGGTGGCGCCCTAGGTGACCGCCTAGTTTGCCTATGCCTAGAAACATCCCTGATTATCAGACAGGTGGAATGTGTCGATTTTTCTCCCCGAGTTAAACAAGGTCTTCCTCTCTCTCTTTTTTCAGCCTTCTCTGATAAAAGCAATATTTAATGTGGATCCAGATGAAGTTCGTTCTCTAATATTCAAGAAAGAAGATGTCAATGTACAGGTAACTCATTACTATGTAAAACCAAACAGATAAGCGGACATGACATGAGGAATCAATTTTTCCGGTCATTGCACTATAAAAACATACTGTAAGTTTCAGAACTCAAAACTTCCTCCTCACTGCATAAAGAGTATTTGTTGAAGCCAAGTTGCCAAAACGACGATAACTCTACTTCCTCCACATTGTGATGTCACACTGTGGTAGACATTTGCATCTGACCGCCTCCACAA
This sequence comes from Xyrauchen texanus, assembly GCF_025860055.1. Classification (NCBI taxonomy): domain Eukaryota; kingdom Metazoa; phylum Chordata; class Actinopteri; order Cypriniformes; family Catostomidae; genus Xyrauchen; species Xyrauchen texanus. The sequence goes on along the minus strand of NC_068301.1, from coordinate 3,255,626 downwards.
CAACACATCAACGCCTACTTTACCTTTAATCACTTCCGTAGCCCCGCCCAGTTGTGGCGCGCAGTGAGAGAGCACTTGGCAAGTAGAGAGCGCATGTCAATCAAGAGCAGAGAGCCAATCAGAACAGTGGGCGTGAACTGACAAGTCTTAAAGGAGAAGCAGCACCAAAAATTAAGCGTTTCTGGCATAGGGCCATAATGAGAGTGGTTAATGATCATATTTAACAATTATATGACTGTTTTTTGTGCAATATAAGTTAACATCAAGGAACATATTAATTTAACCCTTTAAATTCAAATAATAAAAAGTTGCGGTCGATTATGGCTTTTCCAATGCTGATATCAAGACAATTATAGTTGCCCACACCATGAAGACGGGTTCGAAATGTTAAAATATCGGCCAGTTAATCTGCCTGGATGGTACAGTACTGTACATATTGGTCCATCGCTATTACTTTTAGTTGACTAAAAGCATGTCAGCTCCAACGTTGAGGAAATAGTTCACCCAAAAATGTAAAGTTATAAGTTCGGAAAGACATGAGTGTGAGTAAATGATGACCGAATTGCCGTTATCAAGAGGCTAATAAGCTGTCACGTAGTCTCTCTCTACCGCTTGCTGTTTAATGGAGAGTCTGTTTTCATCAACAACACCTGGCACACCTTGGGGAGATGCCCATTTGGCTGTCAACCAATCACTGATGGCATGTGTGATCACATGACCCCATTTATGGCCTATGTGTGGTTTCGCCATCTGTTTTTCATTCTCATTCCAGACCCGATGAGAAACAGAAGCACACAAGGAGGCATTTCACAAGAAAATGTATTATTACCTCTCTTTCCTAATCGTATCTATTGATGCCAGCGTAGAATGAGCTGCTTGCGCTGTAGAAATGCCTGCAGGAATAGTTAAAGCTAAAGATGAAGATGGAAAGGTTTCAGAGGCTTGAAACTGAAAAATGTGTTTGTGTGTCTCATGTTTCTGCATACATTCTCCAGAGAGTGGTGGCCATATTGATCTGTGTGTATCTATGTCACACACACACACACACACACACTCATGCAAATGCATTGCTCTGTGTCAAGCCCAGGAACCACACATGCATCAAACACACACCCATGTAAATTGGAGATAAAAAAAATACATTTTTGACGTAATAAAACCACAACAGCCAAGTGTAAGAAAATAATTATCACCCTGTAAAGATGAAATTAAGGTGGTCTTGTTGACTTGCTAGAACAGCACTTTGGCACAAACAGTGTGGCTGAGCTGCAATATATAGGTTTAACATAACGTGCGATGAGTGATTGACAATGTTTATAATGTTTAAACATTAGTTTTCACAACCTGTATGTCAAATGCTTTATTATTTTGATTGTGTATGAATGCTCAGGACAGTGAGAAGAGAACGCCGCTCCATGCCGCAGCATACCTGGGCAACGTTGAGATTATAGAACTGCTTATTCTGTCAGGTATGCCCATTAATTTCTGTCCTGAACACATCAAAATATACCCGAGCTGTGATAACGCACACTCATATAGTGATCGGGGGTGGAATAAAAGGGTTCAAAACAGTGTTACTATGAATGCAAACTTTAATACAGTGAAAATGACACTCTATTAGCATAACAGAAAATATATATATATATAAATATCTTCTTTTGTTTGGGCATTGTTTCCACTCAGCTTTCATTTGCTGCTACTGTCAAGCAACTGTTTGATGCTGAACACAACAGCGCAGGAATTTGGCCAATAGTTGCTGCAATCCTCTTATAATCGACCAATTGGTGTGCGAGAAGGCGGGACTTACAAAGGGGGGTTAAAGCAATGCAATTATGCTTGCACACACACAATGAAGTATTATACCAGATGCGCATCATAATGCAACTAAATCCGAATCCAGGACATTTTCGCAAATTTAGAAATCGGACGCTTTTTTTAAGGTCTGAAAAAGAGGACCTGTGGTCACCTTAGTTCACTTGGACTTTGTTCGGATTATAATAGTTTTAAACATGTAATGATTTGTATTTTTCAGAGCCTTCTGAATTAACGCATTAATGCTATATCTTAATCGCAGTGAACACATTTACCGTTAATACACCATAAAGACTTTGTCGGGAGTCATTACGCTGACGCACACACCACAGCGCCAGAGCCCTTCTACCAAGAAGAGCCTACAAGCTTAGCATAAAATAGCATAACGCGGCAGTCCCATTGATATGCTTCCCTGTCAATGATAAAATGATGGAAAAAGGAGCTTTTAGTTATAGTTATAGCTATTAGTGCTATTTGATGTACAAAACAATCCCAGATGGGACTTGTAAGTCGCATTTTAATTACCACATAAACAAGTCAAGTCTTTACTGTCACCAAACGCAGAATTAGACGTTATTTGTAAGGAAGCGCTTTTCATGTGGAGTTCAAAGATTGACGCTGGCGTAGACGCTCTGAATCATGAACGCAGCTTCACGATTGCCGTAACAAAGCGGATAGTCGCAGTCTACCGGCTGATTGATATTGTGGAGGATGAGAGTTTAAGAGATTTAATGCACATTGCAGTGAATATGCATCCTATGTGGAGACTAATTCAATCAGTCAAACTCCCACTTAGACTTTGAGAACTTTTAATGTTGCTTGAATTGGTGATATTTTAGAGCATTTCTATCTTAATACTGTAAAAGGCTTTGTTTGGATAATGTTAATGAAGCATTATATTGTTATATGTTTTTTTGTTTTCTTTCCTAAGAAGGAAATAAACTGCATTTTGACAGTAAAAAGAAGTGTATATAGTGTCACATATCAGCACTTTCAAAATCGGCGATTAATCGCAATTAATACAAACAATTATGCGATTAATCGCGATTTAAAATAGCGACGGACAGGACTAGTATTTTTATAATGGATTTTTAGAGTTTAATATTGAAAGTCTGGGTCTGAAGGCTAAAACAGTCAAATCTTTACATTAAAGACATTTGAAAAGTAAACGTAATAAATAATAGAAATTAAAGTTTCCAATTTAGTTTTGATTGGACCTTCATGTAACAAAAATAAAAAAGAAATCTCTTTGTTTTAATAAGGATCAACCCTTGGGACATATGTGAGTGCCAGAAGTTGAAGATATATCCAAATATGTACATTATTTCATCGTTATATCGGCCAGTAGGATTTCTAGGTATCAGCGTCGGCCATTGGATAACCCTATATCAGTGCACCGAAATTCCAAAGTCACGCACACACACTGATGTGTACTCGAAATAGCTCTTCACCCCTACGTGCATAATCCACTGACTTTATATTTACATATAAAGGGAGCGGTGCTGTTGTGAGTGACCGAGTAAAAGTAACAGGTGTGCTTCCAAAATATTGCGGGAGTAAACTATTCCGAACAGGCTTCTTGTGTTCTTCTGTGATTCAACTGTGATGTAATGACTATAATTTACTCACACATCTTTCGGTTTCTCTCTCAGGGGCGAGAGTAAATGCCAAAGATAACAACATGCTCACTCCTCTTCATCGGGCAGTAGCTTCCTGTAGTGAGGTACGACACCAACACATACTTCCTCCTTGTCAGAACAATCCAATATGGCCAAACAAATACATTCAGAGGTTTTTTGTCCTGTTCTGTATATTTGTATATTTTGGAGGCGACTTCATGGTCGTTTAAAGGAGTTCAATACAAGTTAAGAAAAGTTCTGAATTTTTGCAACTTTTCTGATGTTATAAAGTTACGGATGAGTGCACATATTAATGTCCTTGTTTTGTTTGCGTAATTAGGAGGCTGTAAAGATGTTGTTGAAGCACTCGGCAGATGTCAATGCGCAGGATAAAAATGGGCAGATGCCGCTGCACATGGCCGCGTCCAATAAGGCGGTATGGTGTGCCGAGGCGTTACTCCCATTGCTAAGCAACGTCAACGTGCCAGACCGTGCTGGACGTACAGCTTTGCACCACGCCGCCTTCAGCGGCCACCTAGAGGTCAGACACATGATTTCTTGCTGTCAGGGAGACAGTTTTTATGTGATGGGACAGACACATCAGCATGTACTGTCTGTCATACCAGGAGATTGTTTATTTGGTCGTTAAGAAGTTGTATTGATGATCTCTGGTTTGTACGCTCCGGTCATTTCAGATGGTTCAGCTGCTGGTGTCCAGAGGCTCAAACATCAACGCGTTTGATAAGAAGGACAGACGAGCTGTCCACTGGGCCGCTTACATGGGTAAAACTCTCCGACATCCTCAACATCAGGACAAATTAAAAAATGCTCTCAGACAGACAGCCTGAACTCATATTGTCTTGATTCTAACTAATAAGTCAGAATATCAGGCAGATACTCGAGCAGAGGCACCAATTTCGCCAACCCACCATCGAGGCATTCCTAGATTTCACAGCAGCCTTTGATAGTGTCCATAGGGGTGGCATATGGGAGCTCCTAAGGGCTATTGGAATCCCCGAAAAATTGGTTCAATAATGTACGCTGATACTCAAAGCCTGATTCGTGTCGATGGAGAAATGGGAAAAACTTTCATCATTGCAAGTGGAGTGAGACAGGGCGGAATCTTATCCCCATGCCTCTTCAATATTTGCATTGACGCCATACTCCGAAACGCACTTGACGATAAGTCAGAGGGCATCTCTCTGCACCCGTATCAAACGCCTTTAACCGACCGAACCTTTGCCGATGACGTAGCCCTATTAGCCGAAACAACAACTGATATGCAAGCTATGATCGACAGAGCCCGGCAAAATCCAAATTCATTGCGTTAGACCCAGATCCCGACCACCGCCAACAAATGCCATCAACCGCACCAATATAATAGATGCTGTTGATTCCTTCACCTACCTGGGCAGCTACCATCCAGTGAGAAGATCCTGTAACTTCGTGCAGTTTGGGGGAAATTGTAATGTATTTTTTTCTCCCATTTTCTCCCAATTTGGAACGCCCAATTCCCACTACTTAGTTGGTCCTCGTGGTGGCGCGGTTACTCGCCTCAATCCGGGTGGCGGAGGACAAGTCTCCGTTGCCTCCGCTTCTGAGACCGTCAATCTGCGACTCTTATCACGTGACTCGTTGTGCATGACACAGCGGAGACTCACAGCATTTGGAGGCTCATGCTACTGTCCGCGATCCACACACAACTCACCACACGTCCCACTGAGAGCGAGAACCACTAATCACCACCACGAGGAGGTTACCCCATGTGACTCTACCCTCCCTAGTAACCGGGCCAATGTGGTTGCTTAGGAGACCTTGCTGGAGTCACTCAGCATGCCCTGGATTCGAACTCACGACTCCAGGGGTGATAGCCAGCGTCAATACTCGCTGAGATACCCAGACCCCTGTTAGCATTTTTAGTTTGCAATGCTTCATGGGATTGTAGTTCATTCCCTCATTGAAGACGTTAAGTTCACAGTCTTGTATCTCAAATCAAAGTTTGTAATGTTGTGATTTACCTCGGAGCTGGTTGGTTTGGTTCATGGCGTACAACTCTTTTATGTAAGATTTTATGAAAAGCCTGTGAAAAAGATTAACAGGAAAAAATCCTGCCAGAACCAGAATGGCCCTGTTGTGCTCTATTACCTTGTTTGTCACGTTTGTCTCATCTTCTATTCACATTTGAATTTGTGTTTTCTCTTCTCTTTCTTCTTGTCTCACTCTCTCCTGTCTGTCTTTCTCTCTGTCTCTCAGGTCATCTAGAGGTGATGAAGTTGCTGGTGTCTCGTGGTGCTGAGGTTTGCTGTACAGATAAGAAATCTTACACTCCTCTTCATGCTGCTGCCTCCAGTGGAATGATCAACGTGGTAAATTACCTGCTGAAACTGGGTGTCAATGTAAGTCAGCCCCGCCCACAAAATAAGCACACAGACCCACCCCTTTCCCTGTCCGTTTACATCACAAGCTGCTGGTATGGGTCATCACATGATCACGTGCATCGCCAGTTCGAGAGAGAGAGAGAGACGCACGCTTAAGTTTGATATTAAACCTCTGTTTACTGTTCAGCCGGTTCCCACCTCCTCCTTGCCCATCCTTGAATTGTTACAGTGGTGCCGAAGCCTGGGAGGGAGGAGGGATGCGCTGTCGTGAAGTCCTCGCCGCTGCCATCCACCAAAGAAAGGGGAGGAGCGGTTCCGTCTGCCAGGGGCCGGAGGATTCGCTGCCATCCGCCGGCGGAGGAGCGATTGAAGACCGGGCGACAGGGCATCCGGGAGCCGGCGAGCAAGTTCTTCTCTCTCTCTCTCTGTGTGTCTCTGCTCACCCTTTCCCCATGCCACCCCTCGTTTCTCCCCCAGGTTCACAGGAGGCGGGGTGGACCACCGGCTGACAGATTGGCCGGAAGGGCAGCATCTCCTCTCCAGAGATTGGGGGATCTGGTCAGACCGGTGGCACCCCAGCCTGAATGGGGCAGGGAGGAGTGTGACGAGGAGGAGGACATGGCCGGGCCGTGATGATGCACGGCCGGCGCTGAATCAGCTGATCAGTGGGAGAGGGAGATAAAGGGGAGCCTGAGGCGCCAGTTTGAGAGAGAGAGAGAGAGAGAGAGATGCACGTAGCCGTGTTGCCTGTGTGTTTTGTTTGTTTGTTTGTTTGTTTGTTTGCTTTAAGTTAAGTTTGACATTAAAACTTTGTTTACTGTTCAGCCAGTTTCCCGTCCATCCATGAACCGTTACAACATGATATTCAGTAACCAAAGCATCAAATAGTCAAATGAAGCTTTGTTCTATTCGTTTTTTTAGATAGCATACAATTAGCAAGCTAAACGATTAGCCTTCTTAGCTAGCATGCCTTAAATAAGGGAGAGTTGGATAAGATGAGGTGATTTTTACATACTAGATGTTGTCTTCTATACAAGGAAAAATTAGACAGAAATGAAAATAAATGTATTTTAAAGTGTCTGTTATTACTTGATACTATAAAAATGAGCCACAAACATTTTAGGGTTTAGTTGCTCCTGGTCGGTTGGGTAAGATGAGCCATCTGGGGGTAAGTTGACCATTTGAATATAATAAAATTCCAGAAATTCTTTCTTTGTTTTTTTTTCTTTTCTTTAATCAATAATTGTATTTATTTATTTATTAATTTATTAATGAATGATTTGAATCTATCACATACTGTAAATACAGTAAATAGTCTTTTGCAGGAAAACAAGTTATTCAAATTTGTTTCAAAATAAATTTATTATTTTTATTATTAATAACCAGTGGCTCAACTTTTGTTCATTTTGGCCCATACTGACCATTTTGGAAAAAGGCACCTAGCTAAGTACGTCAGGGCTAATAATCAAATCATGCTGGGTACACCAACATACATGATATTTAATTTTGTGCTTCAATACATTTTAGTCATTAAACCTCTAATGTAAAAATGTTTTCTTGAGCCAATAAAAAAAAAATCCCTTTTTTTGTACAAAAACACACTTACCTCTCCCCATGTGCTTCTCCTCTTCATGGCCAGATAGAAATGATGAAGACTTCCTGCTTACAAGGTCACATGACCAAGAATATGTACAGTTAGGGGGTCTGGGTATCTCAGCGAGTAAAGACGTTGACTATCATCGCTGGTGTCGTGAGTTTGAATCCAGGGTGTGCTGAGTGACTCCAGTCAGGTCTCCTAAGCAACCAAATTGGCCCGGTTGCTAGGGAGGGTAGAGTCACATGGGGTAAACTCCTCGTGATCGCTATAATGTGGTTCTCGCTCTCGATGGGGCGTGTGGTGAGTTGTGCGTGGATGCCGTGGAGAATAACGTGAAGCCTCCACACACACTACGTCTCCGCGGTAACGCGCACAGCAAGCCACGTAATAAGATGTGCGGATTGACAGTCTAAGACACAGAGGCAACTGATATTCATCCTCCGCCACCACGAGGACTTAGAGCGCTTTGGGAATTGGGCATTCAAAATTGGGGAGAAAAAGGGGAAAAAAAAGAATATGTACAGTTGCCTAAATACAAGGGGTGGCTCAACTTACCCACAGCTTCATCTTACTCCAATTTCCCCATCAAGCCCCAGTTAAAACTATTAAACTTAACTTGCGTGTAACTAGTACCACACAATTTGTGTAACGGACATGAATGGTGCCCAAAATCATGCAGCTTTTTGAGAAGAGGTGTTATGACTTTTCTAATATTTGCTAATCAAACTTCATTCCCGGCCCACATGACTCCACATGCCGAAGTATCCTTGGGAAAGACACTGAACCCCAAGTTGCTCCCATTGGCAGGCTAGCGCCTTGCATGCAGCTCTGCCGTCATTGGTGTGTGAGTGTGTGTGTGAATGGGTGATTGGGACAGAGTGTAAAGCGCTTTTGGTAACCTCTGAGGTTGGAAAAAGCGCTATATAAGTGCAGACCATTTACCATATATTGATTACGTGATTGGCTACAAAAGGATAATGCGACTGTATACTGCAATTGAACTAAAGAACAACGTGCCAAACAATGTGTCTCTTTTTCTTTAGATTAACGAGCCGAATGCGTATGGAAACACTCCTCTGCATTTGGCGTGTTATAACGGGCAGGATGTTGTGGTGAACAAACTGATAGAAGCAGGAGCTGATGTCAATCAAGTGAATGAGAAAGGCTTCACCCCGTTGCACTTTACCACCACCTCCCGCCAGGGGGCGCTCTGCCTCGAGCTGCTTGTGGCCAACGGCGCCAATGTCAACAGTAAGGTCAGCAAGGTTTTTTCAAACAACATGAAGTTAACATGTCCCTGGTCTTATTGTGAAAATTCATCAGTGCACATTAATCTGAACAACTGAGACAGGGGGCCTGGGTATCTCAGCGAGTAAAGACGCTGACTACCACACATGGAGTCGCGAGTTCGAATCCAGGGCGTGATGAGTGACTCCAGCCAGGTCTCCTAAGCAACCAAATTGGCCCGGTTGCTAGGGAGGGTAGAGTCACATGGGGTAATCTCCTCGTGGTTGCGATTAGGGATTCTCGCTCTCAATGAGGCGTGTGGTGAGTTGTGTGTGGATCGCGGAGAGTAGCATGAGTCTCCACATGCTGTGAGTCTCCGCTGTGTCATGCACAACGATGTGGTTATAATGTGGTTCTCGCTCTTAGTGGGGCACGTGGTGAGTTGTGCGTGGATGCCGCGGAGAATAGCGTGAAGCCTCCACACGCGCTACATCTCTGTGGTAACGCGCTCAATAAGCCACGTGATAAGATGCACGGATTGACGGTCTCAGACGCGGAGGCTACTGAGATTCATCCTCCGCCACCCAAGGACTTAGTGTGCATTGGGAATTGGGCATTCCGAATTGGTGAGAAAAAGGGGTGAAACAAACCACCCGATACGCGTGTTAATAACATGATTTGTGTGCTCACCTCCAGAGTAAAGATGGTAAAACTCCTCTCCACATGGCGGCCATTCACGGGCGATACTCTCGATCACAAGCTGTTATTCAGAACGGTGAGTGTGTCTTTCTGCTCATCTGCTGTTTTCCAAACTCTTTGTTTTTTAACTCATCCTTTCCTCTCTCATCTGTAGGAGCAGAGATCGACTGTGTGGACGAGAACGGTAATTCTCCGCTTCATATAGCGGCTCGTTACGGCCATGAGCTGCTCATCAACACTCTCTTAATGAATGGTGCGGACACTGCCAAGTGAGTGACAGGACGTACAGTATGTTTAGAGCCGTTCACACAGGACACACTCTTGCATTCCATCTGCGCTGTTTTTTTAATAGTTAATCAATGAGCACGTGCATCAGACGGATGCCTTTCGCCGTTGAGTTGTCTCACTGATTTTTCAGTGTCTCACGTGTGCGTTTTTAAGTGTCCATGTCAAGTTAAACGTGTAAACGGCCCCTTCCAGAGAATGCACACCTGCTGATCATGTGACTGTGGCTCCTCCCTTGTAGGCGGGGCATCCACGGCATGTTTCCGCTGCATCTGGCGGCGCTGAGCGGCTTTTCAGACTGCTGCCGGAAACTGCTCTCCTCAGGTAAACACACTTGCATGGAGACTACTGTGCCATTATTTTATGTAAAGGCTATAAATTTAGACCGGACATGTGCACCTCTGTTGATAAGGGTAAAGCAAATGTAAAGCTAAGTGATATGATGATTATCTGGTTGTGTTGACTCAGGTTTTGACGTTGACACGCCGGATAATTTCGATAGGACGTGTTTGCATGCGGCAGCAGCAGGAGGGTAAGTTATAGTGCCGCTAGTCTCTGATCGGGACATCAGCTCCCCCATGTGGTCTGGCTGTAACTCCATCAGTAACTCTCCTTGTTCATTATCTCTTTCCCTCTTTCTGAAGGAACCTTGAATGTCTTAATCTGTTGCTCAACACTGGGGCAGATTTTAACAAGAAAGACCAATTTGGGAGGTGAGTTTCAGAGCGCCGATATCCGCTACAAGAACGAACCTAAAATAGTATTTGCAGTCTTGCCGTCAGATGATGTCATTAAAGTGGCCTGGTATATAGATGTTCCTAAATATTCCTGGATGCTTATACTGCCCTACAAAAGGCAAAATGTAGCTCCACTAAAACTGTGAGTCAAACTGATCTGTTACAGGACAGATCACAGTCTGAGACCTGATAAATCAACTTTGATAAATGTGTAGTTACTGCGTTTTGCCTTTGCCTTTCTCTCTCTCTCTCTCTCTCTCTGTCAGGACACCGCTGCATTACGCTGCAGCTAATTGTAACTATCAGTGTTTGTTTGCGCTGGTTGGTTCTGGTGCCAGTGTGAACGAGCGAGACATCAGAGGCTGCGGTCCACTGCACTACACTGCTGCAGCCGACGCAGACGGAAAGTGAGTCAGAGAGATACATCTTGGAATTTCAGTCTTTAAGCCGGTAAAGCCTGACATACGTGTAATGGTGGCCAGCTGATAGAGAGCTGTGCAATGTGTATAAACCTCGCTCTCCTGACCTCAAGAGGTGCACTAGCGACTGACGCTAAATGCTGTAGCCTTTAGCCTCCTTTTTAGAGCACCCGCCTCCCACGTCGGAGACGCCGATTCGAGTCCATTTCGGAGCGGGGTGACCAAGGCTTGTTACATATGGAAGAATTGTCTGAATATTCACATTTGTGAATTTTTAGCACCATTAGACGAACTATAAAAATATTTTTTTTTTTACATTTTTCACTGGGTCTCAGGAACTTACAGTAAGATGACATCATAATAGCTTGTATGGTAAGATGACATCATAATAGCTTGTATGGTAAGATGACCTCATAATAGCTTGTATGGTAACATGACATCATAATAGCTTGTATGGTAAGATGACATCATAATAGCTTGTATGGTAAGATGACATCATAATAGCTTGTATGGTAAGATGACATCATAATAGCTTGTATGGTAAGATGACATCATAATAGCTTGTATGGTAAGATTACCTCATAATAGTTTGTATGGTAAGATGACATCATAATAGCTTGTATGGTAAGATGACATCATAATAGCTTGTAGGGTAAGATGACATCATAATAGCTTGTATGGTAAGATGACATCATAATAGCTTGTATGGTAAGATTACCTCATAATAGTTTGTATGGTAAGATGACATCATAATAGCTTGTAGGGTAAGATGACATCATAATAGCTTGTATGGTAAGATGACCTCATAATAGCTTGTATGGTAAGATGACATCATAATAGCTTGTAGGGTAAGATGACATCATAATAGCTTGTATGGTAAGATGACCTCATAATAGCTTGTATGGTAAGATGACATCATAATAGCTTGTAGGGTAAGATGACATCATAATAGCTTGTATGGTAAGATGATATCATAATAGCTTGTAGGGTAAGATGACATCATAATAGCTTGTAGGGTAAGATAATAGCTTGTAGGGTAAGATGACATCATAATAGCTTGTATGGTAAGATGATATCATAATAGCTTGTATGGTAAGATGACATCATAATAGCTTGTATGGTAAGATGACATCATAATAGCTTGTAGGGTAAGATGACATCATAATAGCTTGTATGGTAAGATGACATCATAATAGCTTGTATGGTAAGATGACCTCATAATAGCTTGTATGGTAAGATGACATCATAATAGCTTGTAGGGTAAGATGACATCATAATAGCTTGTAGGGTAAGATGACCTCATAATAGCTTGTATGGTAAGATGACATCATAATAGCTTGTATGGTAAGATGACCGCATAATAGCTTGAATGGTAAGATGACCTCATAATAGCTTGTATGGTAAGATGACATCTTAATAGCTTGTAGGGTAAGATGACATCATAATAGTTTGTATGGTAAGATGACCTCATAATAGCTTGTATGGTAAGATGACATCATAATAGCTTGCATGGTAAGATGACCTCATAATATATGGTAAGATGACATCATAATAGCTTGTATGGTAAGATGACATCATAATAGCTTGTATGGTAAGATGACCTCATAATAGCTTGTAGGGTAAGATGACATCATAATAGCTTGTATGGTAAGATGACATCATAATAGCTTGTATGGTAAGATGACCGCATAATAGCTTGAATGGTAAGATGACCTCATAATAGCTTGTATGGTAAGATGACATCATAATAGCTTGTAGGGTAAGATGACATCATAATAGTTTGTATGGTAAGATGACCTCATAATAGCTTGTATGGTAAGATGACATCATAATAGCTTGCATGGTAAGATGACCTCATAATATATGGTAAGATGACATCATAATAGCTTGTATGGTAAGATGACATCATAATAGCTTGTATGGTAAGATGACATCATAATAGCTTGTAGGGTAAGATGACATCATAATAGCTTGTAGGGTAAGATGACATCATAATAGCTTGTATGGTAAGATGACCTCATAATAGCTTGTATGGTAAGATGACCTCATAATAGCTTGTATGGTAAGATGACATCATAATAGCTTGTATGGTAAGATGACATCATAATAGCTTGTATGGTAAGATGACATCATAATAGCTTGTATGGTAAGATGACCTCAAAATAGCTTGTATGGTAAGATGACCTCATAATAGCTTGTATGGTAAGATGACATCATAATAGCTTGTATGGTAAGATGACATCATAATAGCTTGTAGGGTAAGATGACATCATAATAGCTTGTAGGGTAAGATGACCTCATAATAGCTTGTATGGTAAGATGACATCATAATAGCTTGTATGGTAAGATGACATCATAATAGCTTGTAGGGTAAGATGACATCATAATAGCTTGTAGGGTAAGATGACATCATAATAGCGTGTAGGGTAAGATGACCTCATAATAGCTTGTATGGTAAGATGACATTGTAAGACTATCATGAAGCGGACCCTGCACCTATGCGGGACAAATGCTAGGAAAGAGAGAGCGTAACAATATAATTATCACTGTCATTTTTACTTGATTTAAAGTGGGACGGCTGAGGCTCAGTTGGTAGTGCGGGTTGGCCACTAATTGCAGGATTGGTGGTTCGAATCCCGGCCCACATGACTCCACATGCCGAAGTGTCCTTGGGCAAGACACAGAACCCCAAGTTGCTCCCAATGGCAGACTAGCACCTTGCATTGCAGCTCTGCGGCCATTGAGTGTGAATGTGTGTGTGTGAATGAGTCACAGTGTAAAGTGCTTTGAATACCGTTAAGGTTAAAAAGGTGCTATATGTGCAGACCATTTACCATCAGCAAAGATTTCACACACACAAAAAAAAACGAGTGCACGCAATATGAAAGCAGACATTTTTGGATTTAAAAAAAATATATTTTTTTTTACCATGGAGAAACACCCAGAAACATCCACCAGGTGGCAGCAGTCACCTAGTACATTGCAGAGAACAGGATTTTCTGCAAAATGTTGATTATGTTAGTGATGCACAGGCTTTAGAAATGGATAATGGCACAGACAAAGAGGCAAGAAAAGTCCAATATGAAAAACCCCCCAGATGCAGCTTATTGTTCAACCTAAAACTCCAATAATAACCAGAAATATTAACCAGGCTGTGGCTATGTTGTAGAACCAAGTCGTTTTAACTATAGATTCCTCCAGCTGGCCACAGAGGAATAAAAAACAAAAACACATTAGCAAATTTGCGTAGATGTTTGCAGATAACTGATAGTTCCTATCGGCACAGATTAATCGGTTAAACCGATACATCGATCTGCATACATTTTGACAAATGTAGAAGATCATCCGGCTATTCAGTGCATAAAGAAAATTCTGATTCTGTGCTCACTGTGCATGCATACATTCTTAAACAGAAGGTGCTCATTCCAAACCTATCGATTGTGTGTGTTTTGACTCCTACGGTGTGTTTCTCTGGCGTGTGTGTGAGGTGTGTGGAGTATCTGTTGAGGAATGATGCAAATCCAGCTCTCAGGGATAAAGACGGATACAGCGCGGTTCACTACGCCTCCGCGTACGGACACAGACTCAGTCTGGAACTGGTCAGTATGTCACCTAAATACATCAACACTTACAGTGAGTCTCCTCTGAACTTCTTTCACTTCAGCTCTGGGTTTTATTTTGCAGATTGCCAATGAAACTCCATTAGGTGTTGTGAGTACATACATTTGTCTCTCTGGTTTTCTGTGCACGCTGACCCTCTTAAATAGTACACCAGACCACTGCTGCCCTCTGTAGGGACGGTGTTGAATACATTTAATAAAATGAAAACTTCTGGCTCTGTAAAATAGTAATGATTATTTTGTGTGTGTGTTTGTGTTTATGTGTTTATGTGTTTATGTGCGTTTATGTTAATGTGTGTGTGTGTGTGTTTGTGTGCGTGTGTTTGTATGTGTGTGTGTTTATGTTTGTTTGTTTGTTTGTGTGTGTTTGTGTGTGTGTGTGTTTATGTGTGTGTGTTTATGTTTGTTTGTGTTTTTGTGTGTGTGTTTATGTTTGTGTGTGTGTGTTTGTGTGCGTGTGTTTGTTTGTGTGTGTGTTTATGTTTGTTTGTGTGTGTTTGTGTGTGTGTTTATGTGTGTGTGTTTATGTTTGTTGTGTGTGTTTGTGTGTGTGTGTTTATGTTTGTTTGTGTGTGTGTTTATGTTTGTTTGTGTGTGTTTGTGTGTGTGTTTATGTTTGTGTTTGTTTGTGTGTGTGTTTGTTTGTTTGTGTGTGTGTGTGTGTGTGTTTATGTTTGTTTGTGTGTGTGTTTGTTTGTGTGTGTGTGTGTGTGTGTGTGTGTGTGTGTGTGTGTTTATGTTTGTGTGTGTGTGTGTGTGTGTGTGTGTGTGTGTGTGTTTATGTTTGTTTGTGTGTGTGTTTATGTTTGTTTGTGTGTGTTTGTGTGTGTGTTTATGTTTGTGTTTGTTTGTGTGTGTGTTTGTTTGTTTGTGTGTGTGTGTGTGTGTTTATGTTTGTTTGTGTGTGTGTTTGTTTGTTTGTGTGTGTGTTTATGTGTGTGTGTTTATGTTTGTTGTGTGTGTTTGTGTGTGTGTGTTTATGTTTGTTTGTGTGTGTGTTTATGTTTGTTTGTGTGTGTTTGTGTGTGTGTTTATGTTTGTGTTTGTTTGTGTGTGTGTTTATGTTTGTTTGTGTGTGTTTGTGTGTGTGTTTATGTGTGTGTGTTTATGTTTGTTGTGTGTGTTTGTGTGTGTGTGTTTATGTTTGTTTGTGTGTGTGTTTATGTTTGTTTGTGTGTGTGTGTTTATGTTTGTTTGTGTGTGTTTGTGTGTGTGTTTATGTTTGTGTTTGTTTGTTTGTGTGTGTGTGTGTGTTTATGTTTGTTTGTGTGTGTGTTTGTTTGTTTGTGTGTGTTTGTGTGTGTGTTTATGTGTGTGTGTTTATGTTTGTTGTGTGTGTTTGTGTGTGTGTTTATGTTTGTTTGTGTGTGTGTTTATGTTTGTTTGTGTGTGTTTGTGTGTGTGTTTATGTTTGTGTTTGTTTGTGTGTGTGTTTATGTTTGTTTGTGTGTGTTTGTGTGTGTGTTTATGTTTGTGTTTGTTTGTGTGTGTGTTTGTTTGTTTGTGTGTGTGTGTGTGTTTATGTTTGTTTGTGTGTGTGTTTGTTTGTTTGTGTGTGTGTGTGTGTGTGTGTGTGTGTGTTTATGTTTGTGTGTGTGTGTGTGTGTGTGTGTGTGTGTTTTCAGCTATTGAACACCTCTGCATCAGGCATCTTAAACGACACAGATGTCCAGCCTCCCATCAGCCCTTTACACTTAGCAGTGAGTTTAAACTCCAGATCTCTGTCTGTGTGATAGGAATAAATCTGTTCTGTAGATGGTAGAGCATATGTTAACATCTTTTAATATACAGCTACTGTATGATGAGTGTAGTCTCACATAGCGGGACTTTTGACTGTAAGCATCAGTCTGGTCCACTTCAGTTTGGTCTGGTCCAAGAGACATTTGCTTTGTTTTTATGTGCTATTTTTAAATGGATGTATGCAAGTAAATTAATGATAAATGTGTTTGGCACAAAAAAGCATGTTGAATTGTACTAATTGAAAAATAAATGCATTGCATTAACCGTTGCATTTAGGGGAGATCCAATTGAATATGGCTGCGTGCGCATCTTCACTTGCTGCTACTAACTTTCCATTTATATTTATTCATTTGGCAGATGCTTTTATCCAAAGCGACAAACACAAGACGATTAATACAACATTAGCGATTCATCTTAGGAGACTAGTACGAAAAGTGCTGATTTACAAAGTTTCATTTGCATCAGAATAGTACCAACCAAGACAGATTAGAGTGCAACAAGAATAATAAATAAATATGCAATGGTGACCAAACGTTTGGTATAATGTACAGATTTTACTGTTTCAGAAGGAAATTGGTACTTTAATTCACCAAAGTGGCATTCAGCTGATCACAATGTATATTCAGGTCATTACTGATGTACAGAGAGTCAACTTCACGGATGGAGTTGGGAAGGTCATTCCACCAATGTGGTATGATGAAGCCGAAAGTCCGGGAATGTGTTTTGGTGCCTCTTTGTGCTGGTACAACAAGGTGACGTTTCTTAGCCGACCGCTGGCTTCTAGTGGGCGTGTAGCTCTGCAGAAATTATTTTAGGTGTGCTGGAGCAGACCCAGTGACTGTTTGTATGCCAGCATCAGGGCCTTGAACTTGATGCGTGCGTCAACCGGCAGCCAGTGGAGAGAGACAAAGAGTCATGTAACATGTGGTATCTTTGGCTCATTAAAGACCAGACGTGCTGCTGCATTCTGGATCATTTGCAGAGGTCTAATTGCACATGCAGGGAGGCCTGTAATGAGAGCGTTACAGTAGTCCAGTCTAGTTATGACAAGTGACTGAACGAGCAGTTGTGTGGCATGTTCAGAGAGTAAGGGTCTTATCTATCTATATTGTAGAGTGTAAATCTACATGATCTTGTGGTCTTTGAGATGTGGTAAAATGTAGTTTGTTATCGATGGTTATCCCTAGATTTCTGACCGTTTTGAAAGGCGTTACTGTAGTTGAACCCAGCTGCACGGTGATGTTGTGTTCAACAGCAGGGTTGGCTAGAAAGACCAGGAGTTCAGTCTTGGCTGGGTTGAGTTGTAAGTGGTGTTCCTTCATCCAGGCTAAGATGTCTGCCAGACAGGCAGTGATTCGAGCAGTCTTTGGGCTGGAAAGACAAGTAGAGTTTGCGTGTCATCAGCATAGCAGTGGTAAGAGAAACCATGTGCCTGAGTGATGGGTCCCAGTGATGTTGTGTATTATAGAGAAGATAAGTGGTCCAAGCACTGAGCCCTGCGGTACCCCAGTAAGTAGCTGATGTGACTTGGACACCACTCCAGGCTACCTTGAAGGACCTGCCTGAGAGATAGGAATTAAACCAGTCAAGCACAGTTCCTGTGATGCCCAGCGACCAGAGGGTGGGAGAGTAAGATCTCAGTAATCATACTGAATTGCTAATTGGGTACTAGAAAATAACTTGACATTATATCAAACAGTTGAAAGCTACAGTTGGTTCATTAAATGAAGCTTAACATTGTTTTTGAGTTGCGACAGTATGCAACAGACTGGCATGTCTGAAGGTCAATATTAGGACAAAAAATGGCAAAAAAATAAACAACTTTCTCTAGAAACTCATCAAGCAATCATTGTTTTGAGGAATGATGGCTTTACAATGCTTGAAATTGCCCAAAAACTGCAGATTTCATCTAAAGGTATAACTACAGTCTTTAAAGATAAAGTACAACTGTCTCTAACAAGGACAGAAAGAGATGTGGAAGACCAGATGTACAACTAAACAAGAGGAGAAGTACATCAGAGTCTCTAGTTTGAGAAATAGACGCCTCACATGTCCTCCGCTGACAGCTTCATTGAATTCTACCCGCTCAACACCAGTTTCATGTACAACAGTAAAGAGAAGACTCAGGAGGACTTATGGGAAGAACTGGAAAGAAAAAGACACTTTTGAAACAGAAAAACAAGAAGAAAAGATTCTAGTGGGCAAAGAAACACAGACATTGGACAACAGATAATTGGAAAAGAGTGTTACGGATCTTAACCCCATTGAGCTTTTGTGGGATCAGTTAGACTGTAAGGTGTGTGAGAAGTGCCCGACAAGACAGACACATCTATGGCAAGTACTACAGGAAGTGTGGGGTCAAAGGTCACCTGAGTATCTGGACAAACTAACCTCTAGAATAACAAGGATCTGTAAAGCTGTCATTGCTGCACGTGTTTCACGTTAGTAATGTCCTGACGATACATTGTGATCAGTTGAATGCCACTTTGGTGAATAAAAGTACCAATTTCTTTCCATTAGAGCAAAATCTGAACATTATTTCAACTTTTGGCTGCCAGTTTATATAAATATATATATATATATATATATTATGAGTGTATAGGAAAATATTTGTCTTTAGCTGTTTTTTAAAGACTGATTCTAAAACTCAAATCATTGAATGTTTGCAGGCATATCACGGGCACCATCATGCTCTTGAGTTTCTTGTTCAGTCTTTGTTGGATCTAGATGTGAGGACACCTCAGGGTCACACCGCCCTGAGTCTCGCTTCGTTTAAGGGTCACGTGGAGTGTGTGGATGTTCTGATCAATCAGGGAGCTTCTGTGCTGCTGAAGGACTACACACACAAGAGAAGCCCTATACACACTGCGGGTGAACACACACACACACACACACACACACATGCACAAAAAGCCATGTACACTGAATAATCTTCAATGTGGACCAGACTTTATTCTGATCATCATCAGCTGGGCGAATAATGCCGATTTGTTTACATAAAGTTGCTGTGTATTGTGTGTTTGCAGCAATAAACGGTCACTCTGATTGTCTGGCTCTGCTTCTCAATAACACCGATCAGCACACAGCCGTCAATATACGTGACGGAAAGGGGCAGTGAGTTTCCACACACACACACACACACACACACACACACACACACACACACACACACACACACACACACTCAGTGGAGGAGTCTATCTGTTAGCTATTATGTTGAATATAATTGTGTGTGTGTTGTTAGGACTCCTCTGATGTTGGCAGTTCTGGGTGGACACACTGATTGTGTGTATCTTCTGTTGAGTAAAGGAGCCAGTGTGGAGGCCAGAGATAAATGGAGCAGGACGGCGCTCCATCGCGGGGTCAGTCACACACAAACACACTCATATTCGTCTTGAGAGATCAGGTGAGATAGATCATGGTTTACATGCACCATGCATCTCAAATGCGTCTCCAGGTGACCACTTTTGATCACATTTCATCAAGGGAATTATCAGGTATTTAAATAGTTATGTAATGTGTGTGCGTGTGCGTGTGCGTGTGCGTGTGTGTGTGTGTGTGTTGCGGTAGTGTAGCGGTTAGCGCTACGCTATGAACCTGGCGACCTGAGTTCGATTCCCACTCATGGCCAACACCAGTGACGATTATCTGAACCGGTCCCGGGCCTCTCCTAGGTCGACTCAGCCTAAAATGAGTACCTGGTGCGGTGTGTAAACATCGCCACTGGGGAGACAAAGGCGGTCCGGCGTGGTGCTGGCCACCCCCTCCCCACCTTCATAGGTGCTCGCTCTTTCCCCTACAGTCTGTTAAGGCTAAATGGGGGATCTTTGTGTGTTGCAGGCAGTAATGGGTCATGAGTCGTGTGTTGAGGCTCTGCTGCAGCACAGATCCAGTGTGTTGGTGCAGGACAGTAGGGGGCGCTCTCCTCTGCACCTTGCAGCTGCTTGTGGGCACAAGGGTGTCTTGCGGGCCCTTTTGAAAGCAGTCCAGTCCCTGAAGACCGTCCCGTCACTCAAGGACAACTGTGGCTACACACCTCTACACTGGGCGTGTTACAACGGTACTGATGTAGTTCATACAATTACTCCTAAATTTAAAATAAATGCACTTTTAATAATATTCTCATATTGTTTTGTTTGTCTGTCAATCACAGGTCATGACACATGTGTAGAGCTGCTCGTAGAACAGGACGTCCTTCACAAGATGGATGGAAACTCCTTCAGTCCGCTTCACTGTGCTGTGTAAGAAAACAACTTATGGGTGATTTTTCAATTAGTGGAATATTTTGTCCAATAGTATGATTTTTTTATTCTAGTGAGAGCGCAACAGTCTGTTTTCCGGAAGTAAAAATCCCATACATTTTTTCCATGGCACATTTAATAGTGGAATTCCTGATGAAGGACTACACTACCCATAATCCTGAAGAGAGATCCACCAATCAGAGAGCTGCGACCAACAAAGTGTGCCAAAAGAGCTCTGCAGCAACCGCCCACTCTCATGACACACTGTGAATTACGCAATTGAGTCGCTCTCCCTTCACCCTTTAAACTACTTATATATTTAAATGTTTAGGGATATTTTAAAATATAAAATTAAAATATATTGTTTCTTAAAATCAATAGTTTCAAACGTTTCCATCATTTTTAATTTGATTACGTCATTTGCAATGCTTCATGGGACTGTAGATCATTCCCTCATTAAAGACGTTTCGTAAACAGTCTTGTACGTTTTATCATTTTATCTGATTTTACTTTTTTTGCTTCAGAATCAAAGTTTGTGATGTTGTGATTCACCTCGGAGCTGGTTGATTTGGTTGATTTGGTTGATTTAGTTGATGGCTTACAAATCTTATGAAGGATTTTATGAAATCTCTATGGAAAAAAATAATGGGGAAAAACTTTGAAACCAAGACGACTAAAAAAGTGGTCGGGCAGTGTTGCGCTCTATAATTTATTTATTTATTTATTTTAACTTTAAGGTTCTTTGTTGTTGCTTAATATTGACATTTTATTGCATTTTAGCTGAAAGATTACATTTGCCACAATTTAAAAATGTTCTGTAAATTTACCTCGATATTAAATCTATAAAAAGTGTTAAAATCAAGAAAATTCTAATTTGCATTTTTACCAAAGAACTTTAAAAGCATAATTTGGCATTTATGTGCAATTTGTATATATATATATATATATATATATATATATATATATATATATATTTTTTTTTTCTATTATTATTATTTATTTATTCATATAATAATAAAGATTTGCTGTCCTGGGTATCTCAGCGAGTATTGACGCTGACTATCACCCCTGGAGTCGCGAGTTTTGAATCCAGGGTGTGCTGAGTGACTCCAGCCAGGTCTCCTTAGCAACCAAATTGGCCCTGTTGCTAAGACGGGTAGAGTCACATGGGGTAACCTCCTCGTGGTCGCTATAATGTGGTTCTCGCTCTCGGTGGGGCGCGTGGTGAGTTGTGCGTGGATGCTGTGGAGAATAGCGTGAAGCCTCCACACGCACTACGTCTCCGTGGTAACGCGCTCAACAAGTCACATGATAAGATGCGCGGATTGACGGTCTCAGACGTGGAGGCAACTGAGATTTGTCCTCCGCCACCCGGATTGAGGCGAGTCACTACGCCACCAATGTGGAAAAACTTTGAAACCAAGAAGGCTAAAAAAAAGTGGTCAGGCAGTGTTGCGCTCTATAATTAATTTATATTAACTTTAAGGTTCTTTGTTG
Source organism: Xyrauchen texanus (assembly GCF_025860055.1). NCBI lineage: Eukaryota > Metazoa > Chordata > Actinopteri > Cypriniformes > Catostomidae > Xyrauchen > Xyrauchen texanus. The sequence goes on along the minus strand of NC_068301.1, from coordinate 3,233,755 downwards.
TTGCTTAATATTGCCGTTTTCCTGCATTTTAGTTGTGCTGAAAGATTACATTTGCCACAATTTTTCAACTTTCTGAAGACTTTATAAATTTACCTCGATATTAAATCTATAACAAGTGTTAAAATCAAGAAAATTCTACTTTGCATTTTTACCAAAGAACTTTAAAAGCATAATTTGGCATTTATGTACAATTTGTGTGTATATATATATATATATATACTATTATTATTATATTCATTTCAGATAATTAGAAATCGCTGTCCCGGGGCCTGGGTAGCTCAGCTAGTAAAGACGTTGACTACCACACCTGGAGTTCGAATTCAGGGTGTCCTGAGTGACTCCAGTCAGGTCTCCTAAGCAACCAAATTGGCCCGGTTGCTAGGGAGGGTAGCGTCACATGGGGTAACCTCCTCGTGGTCACTATAATGTGGTTTTCGCTCTCGGTGGGGCGCGTGGGGAGTTGTGCATGGATGCCGCGGAGAATAGCGTGAAGCCTCCACACGCGCTACGTCTCCGCGGTAACGTGCTCAACAAGGCACATGATAAGATGTGTGGATTGATGGTCTCAGACGCGGAGGCAACTGAGATTCATCCTCCGCCACCCGGATTGAGGCGATTCACTACGGCACCACGAGGACTTTGGGAATTGGCCGTTACAAATTGGGGAGAAAATTGGAGAATAATAAAAAAAATTTAAAATAATCGCTGTCCCAATACTGATGTTTTCCAGATTGCAGAATATATTTTTAATTCCAGACTAAAAGGTGTTTTCATGAAAATGTCAAATCTCTCCCTTATCTCTGTTCTTTCAGAATTAACCATAACGAGTCCACAGCAGAGACGCTGATTGAAACATTGGGTCCAGCGATCGTAAATGCCACAGACTTGCAGTCCAGGTAAGAACGAGGTTTCCTTTTGGGTTCAGTCTTCTAGAACTGCTCAGTATTTGTTTTGTTCTTGAGAGATTATGTTGCGTCTCTGTTAGAACACCCCTTCATGCCGCTGCGTTTACGGATCACGTGGAGTGCTTAAATCTTCTGCTGGGTCACAACGCTCGGGTGAACTCCATCGACGCTCTGGGCAAAACGCCGCTCATGATGGCAGCTGAGAATGGCCAAACTAATGCCGTAGGTGAGACCAGAAGTGTCCGTGAATCTAACAGCATTGGCTAAAGATGCTAAAAGGCACCAAACACCGCTCTGCTAACATCCGCTGTGCTTTACTGTTTATTGTCGGCCGTTTTAATTTGATGACGGGATGTTTTGTGTGTCCAGAGGTTTTGATGAGCAGTGCAAAAGCAGACCTCACAATACAGGACGCCAACAATAACACAGCACTGCATCTCGCCTGCAGCAAGGTACAAACACTGCTGCTATTCTTCAATACAATGTTATCTGTACAACAGACATCTCTGTTTTATTGTGTTTTAGGGGCATGAAACTGGTGCCTTGTTAATTCTCGAGAAAATCACAGATCGAAATCTCATCAATTCCACAAACGCAGCCCTGCAGACGTAAGTCTGATCTCCTCGTGCATGTGTTTGCCGTCAACATAAACTGTCCTTATCATCAGCTCAAGTCTTGTCTCTCAGGCCTTTGCACATCGCGGCTCGGAGCGGTCTGACGGTGGTCGTGCAGGAGCTGTTGGGTAAAGGAGCCAGCGTTCTCGCCGTGGATGAAGACGGTGAGCATGTACAGTTAACTGAAAATTAAATTAATCAAATCAAAACTGAGTCAAATAGCAAATATTTGTTTCACCCATCCAACGAAACACTTGAGCATAACAGCTTTATGTGAGGAATAGACCACAGCTTAGTTGTATCAGGGCCGTTTCTAGGCATAGGCGAACTAGGCGGTCACCTAGGGCACCACCTGCTGGGGTGACGCCAAAGAGGAGGCAGCCGCAACGCACTCCAAACATCCACCCCCCCAAACAGCAATAGGGATCTGGCTCGCCTAGGGCGCCAGAATGGTCTGAAACAACCCTGAGTTGTATGGACTACTTTTAAAATACTTTTTATGGTGTTTCTACCTTCTTTTTGTTACTTCCTGTAACAGTGTAGTACCCCTCCAAAAAGACACTGTAAAATGTAAACGAGAGGGAAAAGGCCAACGCGGATCGGCAGTGAGAGAGAGATGGAAAAAAAACACTTACTCGCGAGTTCTCTGATACGCCGTAGCTTGTTCCTCGGCCACTCCTCCACCCTCTAACGGATGACAGCCGCGCCTCTCCGGACGGATCGGAGGCAGTCCTCCAGCCCCTAGCGGACGGAACGCCCCGCCGCGTTCTTGGGGAACAGAAGGGGTCTTCTCCGCCCCTGGCAGCGGTTCTCCCGCTCCAGGTGGTCGGCAGCGAGCCCCTCCCCGCTCGCAGTCGGCGGTCTCAGACCCACGTTTCAGCGACTGGTAGGGGACTCCAGCGGCCCTGACCGCTCCAGGCGGTCGGTTAAGAGCCCCTTCTCCCCTTGCAGTCGGCGGCCGTCCTCCGCTTCCAGATGGCCAGGCTCCTCGTCCCCCGGCAGATGGCACCGGCTGCTCCGTTGGTGTGGACGGTAGTGGCGAGAACTCTACTACGGCGTATCCCTCCTCCTTCCCGGGTTTCGGCACCAGTGCAAAGCAGTCAATGGAAAGGAGGAGGCGAGAACCGGCTTGTCAATATAAACAATATTTTAATTATAAACTTAAAAGACAACAACACACACATGACGGACATGTCCGTAAACGATCTCTCTCTCCCGCACAATCCTCCGCATTCGGCCTTTATCCCTCTCGGAGGCTTGATTAGCCTGATACGGGACCGGGTGTGTAGAATCACGACCCTGCCCTCTGCCCTGCCACAAGATTGTTCATTGTTCCTTTATGACACCTAATGCATTAAATAATGTTAACAAATGAAAACTTGGTGCTACCAGAAAATGACCAGGACATTCTTCAAAACTTCTTTTGTGTTGAAACTATGTCATGTGTTTGGAGCAACATGAGGGTGAGTAAATGATGACATAAATTAAATGTGTACTATCCCTTTAATTAAATGTCTCCCATCTCACAGGTTACACTCCAGCTTTGGCTTGCGCCCCGAACAAAGACGTGGCCGACTGTTTGGCGCTGATACTCGCCACCATGTTGCCTGTTTCTCCCAGCAGTACTGGCACCATGTCGAGCCTCACGTTTGCCTCCATTAACCACTACTCCTGCCAGTCTAAGACTGTGACCTTTGACCCATTACCCATGCTGCGGTCTGAGCACGTCCCCTATCGTAACTTCAACAGCGTGGGGCGCGAGGACGGGCTCATCGTCCCTGATGACGAACTCAATGATTCAGACTCGGAAACGTACTGACGGCACGACCCTGTTCCGCCCCAGTGTCTTAAGATAACGGCCCCTGCAAATGGTGACTCTAATTATTTGGGTTGTTCCTTTATGGTCCGTGTGGCCAAAGTCTCAGGAATGAGCGGGAAAAACTGGAAGCTGCATTTTCGGCTTGAGCAGGATACCGATCTGGTTTCTGTTTTTTTCTCTACAATAGCAATGTTTAAATGAACGTTAAATCCTAAAATGAAAATGCTGCCATTATTTACTCATCCTCATGTTGTTCCAAACCTGTATTGCTTTCTCCCGAGGAACACAAAAGGAGATGTTGGGCAGAATGTTCATGCTACTTTTTTTTTCCATGTAATGAAAGTGAATGGGTAAATGGGTATGTCCAAAATGACAAAAAAGCACCATAACTTTTTTAATATCCCAAAATGACAAAAAAGAAGTGCGATAAAGATGACAAAAACTTCAAAAAGCTCCATGAATGTTCTGGCGTTCTTCATACCTCACGGATGGACAGTTTTACATTTCAATGTAGGATTATCAGTTGCCTAATGTCTCCCTGAAATTAGGTGTGCCTCAGGGATCAGTTCTTGGACCTCTACTATTCATTATATATATATATACTGCCTTTGGGTCAACTCCAACTTCCTAAAATTGAACATGGGTAAAACAGAGATCGTTATTATTGGAACACTAACACTATAGTTGTGATATTGATGGCACTTTCATTAAACCATCCATTTCTGTAAAAAATTTAGTTTTCATCTTTGATCCCACACTTTTGAAGCTCATATTATGCATTTATATCCTCACGTCTTCACTATTGTAATGCCCTCTTCATTGGTTTACCTGCTAACTCTATTGCTATGTTGCAATATATTCAACATTCTGCTGCTTGAGTTCTTACACAAGCGCTCAGCTCATATTCCTGTTTGAACTTCACTGGTTACCAGTTTCGTTTCGCATCAAATATAAAATAATCCTGCTTACATTTAAATCACTTCATGGTCTGGGACCTCGCTATCTTAGTGAATTGCTTCTCCACTATAACCCGATTCGCTCGCTCAGGTCTTGTGGGTCCGGACCCCTTTCTGTCCCTAGATCTCGCCTCTCTACTATGGGTGTTAGATCATTCAGCGTAGTAGCACACAATATATGCAATTCACTCCCCCTGACTCTTCGCAGCATCTCTTCTATATCTGAGTTTAAATCTCAACTTAAAACTGTTTTGTTTTCTCAGTGTTATTTGTGTTAATGTGTTATGTATTCACTCTCAACGACTGTGTTTGTGTCACAATTACAGAAAATTAAAAAGCAATAAAAGTTCCGTAATTATAAAAACATAACAAAAAACACAGTCAAATTTCAATAATGACCAAAAAAAGTGGCAAAAAAATCCCACTAAGAAATGTAATAATAAAAGTTATAAAATAAAAGTTGCACAATGACAAAAAAATACATAAAAAGCCATACAAGTTCTGCAATGACAGAAAAAATACTGTTAAAGTTACATAATTACCAAAATTTTGAAAAAAGCAGCAAAAGTTCCACAATCTCAAAAAAAATACATAATAGCGGCAAAAGGTTCCACAATGACAAAAAACACTAAAAGTTCCATAATGACCAAGAATGACAAAAAGTTACACAATCTCAAAAAATTACAAAAAAGCACCAAGAAGTTCCACAATGACAAAAAGCACTGTAAAAGTTGCAAAATGACCAAGAAGGACAAAAAAGCACCAAAAAGTTCCACAATGACAACAAAATACAAAATAGTGCCAGAAAGTTCCACAATGACAAAAAAAAAAACACTGTAAAAGTTCCATAATGACTAAGAATGACAAAAAGGTGCAAAAAAGTTCCACAATGACAAAAAAATACAAAATAGCGCCAGAAAGTTCCACAATGACAAAAAAAAAAAACACTGTAAAAGTTCCATAATGACTAAGAATGACAAAAAGGTGCAAAAAAGTTCCACAGTGACAAAAAAATACAAAATAGCGCCAGAAAGTTCCACAATGACAAAAAAAAAAACACTGTAAAAGTTCCATAATGACTAAGAATGACAAAAAGGTGCAAAAAAGTTCCACAGTGACAAAAAAATACAAAATAGCTCAGAAAGTTCAGCAATGACAAAAAAAAAACACTGTAAAAGTTCCATAATGACTAAGAATGACAAAAAGGTGCAAAAAGGTTCCACAATGACAAAAAACACTAAAAGTTCCATAATGACCAAGAATGACAAAAAGTTACACAATCTCAAAAAATTACAAAAAAGCACCAAGAAGTTCCACAATGACAAAAAGCACTGTAAAAGTTGCAAAATGACCAAGAAGGACAAAAAAGCACCAAAAAGTTCCACAATGACAACAAAATACAAAATAGCGCCAGAAAGTTCCACAATGACAAAAAAAAACACTGTAAAAGTTCCATAATGACTAAGAATGACAAAAAGGTGCAAAAAAGTTCCACAGTGACAAAAAAATACAAAATAGCGCCAGAAAGTTCCACAATGACAAAAAAAAAACACTGTAAAAGTTCCATAATGACTAAGAATGACAAAAAGGTGCAAAAAAGTTCCACAGTGACAAAAAAATACAAAATAGCGCCAGAAAGTTCCACAATGACAAAAAAAAAAAACACTGTAAAAGTTGCAAAATGACCAAGAAGGACAAAAAAAGCACCAAAAATTTCCACAACCTCTGAAAAATACAAAAAAGCGCCAAAAAATTCCAGAATGAAATAATACACTGTAAAAGTTCCATAATGACCAAGAATGACAAAAAGGTGCAAAAAGGTTCCACAATGACAAAAAACACTAAAAGTTCCATAATGACCAAGAATGACAAAAAGTTACACAATCTCAAAAAATTACAAAAAAGCACCAAGAAGTTCCACAATGACAAAAAGCACTGTAAAAGTTGCAAAATGACCAAGAAGGACAAAAAAGCACCAAAAAGTTCCACAATGACAACAAAATACAAAATAGCGCCAGAAAGTTCCACAATGACAAAAAAAAACACTGTAAAAGTTCCATAATGACTAAGAATGACAAAAAGGTGCAAAAAAGTTCCACAGTGACAAAAAAATACAAAATAGCGCCAGAAAGTTCCACAATGACAAAAAAAAAAACACTGTAAAAGTTGCAAAATGACCAAGAAGGACAAAAAAAGCACCAAAAATTTCCACAACCTCTGAAAAATACAAAAAAGCGCCAAAAAATTCCAGAATGAAATAATACACTGTAAAAGTTCCATAATGACCAAGAATGACAAAAAGGTGCAAAAAAGTTCCACAATGACAAAAAAATACAAAATAGCACCAAAAAGTTCCACAATGACAAATATGTCACACAAAAGTTGTCCATGACTTGTATGCTTTATTTGAAGTCTTTTGATGATGTACGATAGCTTTGTGTGAGCAACAGACTGAAATGAATGTAGTTATTTACTGAAAATCTCCCCTCCACTGTAGCTCTCTAATAAAATATGGCACAATGGAAATCAATGGCGTGAGGTGTCAAAGCTCACAAAAATGAATGATGTTTGGCATCCCTTTTGTAGTCCATACAACTTTTGTTGTCTTTTTCATCGCTCTGGCTGAAGGAAGGACTTGGAAAATAGGGCAGGAGTCGCATGGACTACTTTTATGGTGCTTTAGTGGTCATTTGTGGAGCTTGACAGCATCTGCTTTGACTTTGACTAAAGGGAAAAGAGTGCATTTACTGTATTAATGTTTGTTGCACATAAAGTCAGATTGGTTTGGAACAACATCAGGGTGAGAAAATAATGACAATATTTACATTTTTGTGGTGAACTATACTCTTAAACTTGTTCAAGCATCACTAGCATACATTATTTCAGAGCCAGATTCTCCTGGTTTTCTATTTAACTCATCTTGACAGATGGGGAACCATAATTCCCATTACATAAAGTGTGAGGAGACATGATAAACTGAAGACGACGGGGACCAAGAGCTGCAGAATTCTTCTGGAGCTTTACTTTTAGCCCCGCTTGTGCATGAAGACTGAACCTAGGTTTGCATTATTATCAATTATTGATTATAAAAATATAAAGAGCAAAAAGACAGACATGCCTTCAGGGTTCAAACTGAGCATTTATTCCTCTGTGATCATGAGGAATTGCAGCATTCGACCTGTTGTACCTCCGTGAATATGTGTGTTTATGTGTGTGACTGAATTTGAATGGTTGTGTGTGTGTGATTATTTTATATAAGTTCAAAGACAATGGAAAGATCAAGTGTTGACCTGACCTTTTTGGTACATTAAGATTATTAATAGTTATAAATAATAAATCTTTTTTGCCATGTGCTTCCACTGAGTCTATTTCTGCACTTCCGATTATATTTAATATTTATAATTATTCAGATTATTATTATTAGATCAGATTATAACTGGACATGATTAAAGTGGTAAAGTGTTACCATTATGTCAAGTGTACAACAGTCGGTATCCCACAGACGTTTGTGAACAATCCCGAAGGACAATCCTATTCGGCTCATGAAAAACCGGTCTCTGCTCTCCCAGCCAGAATAATCTGGAATCTCCAAAGTCATCCTGCTTCCCAGAATTCCTGTAAATACATGCCGAGTCATAAACGAGTGTGTTCGATCGCTCCACCGCAGCTGCTGTGCTCCAGACCTGTGCACTTGACCAAGGCACAAACATCCCATGTACCACGTGGAGCCCGTTGAATACCCCTAGAGTGTAAAACTCAGTGTCGACTGACCTCCGGAACAGCAGAGGGAGCCACTAAAAACACTGAGGTTCCCTTCGATGCCCAGCAGAGATACCAGAGTGAAATTATGGTACATCATTATGGAGGTAAAAGTTGGGGGGGCTCTCTGTTAAAACTTTTTCTCCACAATCAGGTACATTATGGCAATATTTAGTCTCAAAACCACCTTGTATTCGGTCGAAGCTGCTTGTAGGCCATGTTTGCATCTTTTCTAAGTCTTTTCTAAACGGAAAATGGTGACATTGTACACTTGACACCGTCCACTCCTTCCCAACTAAATGCTGGGTTGAGAACTGGTACCCTACGCACTATTAGCAATTTCCCAGAATGCCCCTTTGCATCGTGATGAATGAGAGAGTCCTATTCAGCTTAAAGACCACTGTGTGCATTTTTAATTCCCCTTTTTGATTTGTAACTTTGTAACACTAAGAAACATGCAAAACAAAATTGATGTCCACATCATATATTAGCATATAGCATTTTGAAATGTTTTTATCAAATAGTTTATTATGTGTTCAGGATTGTTGGTTATTCATGTTTATGAGACGTTACACAGACATTACATCATAAATTAGCATATCATAATTTATTCAGATTAAAAGTAATGTCCAGCATCGTCCAATCACAGCCAACCATGTTAATATAAAATGACACATTATAAATGTTGAATCTATGTACTGATGATCATCGTCCCATGTGTGTCAAACATGTTGAGTGATCCAAACATCATCTGCAGCCTGAAACTGAACTTTTGATCAGATTTTAGTGTGCTGTCTATCTGCACTGATCTCAGAACAGTTAAAGGAGAGCTATAGGATGCTCCCTTGCTCCCTATTTAGTGCATGACTTAACCTGCAGTGTGCTGTCTGTCTGCACTGATCTCAGAACAGTTATAGGAGAGCTATAGGATGCTCCCTTGCTCCCTATTTAGTGCATGACTTGACCTCCAGTGTGTTGTCTGTCTGCACTGGTCTCAGAACAGTTATAGGAGAGCTATAGGATGCTCCCTTGCTCCCTATTTAGTGAATGACTTAACCTCCAGTGTGCTGTCTGTCTGCACTGGTCTCAGAACAGTTATAGGAGAGCTATAGGACGCTCCCTTACTCCCTATTTAGTGCATGACTTAACCTGTAGTGTGTTGTCTGTCTGCACTGGTCTCAGAACAGTTATAGGAGAGCTATAGGATGCTCCCTTGCTCCCTATTTAGAGAATGACTTAACCTCCAGTGTGCTGTCTGTCTGCACTGGTCTCAGAACAGTTATAGAGAGCTATAGGATGCTCCCTTGCTCCCCATTTAGTGAATGACTTAACCTCCATTGTGTTGTCTCTCTGCACTGGTCTCAGAACAGTTATAGGAGAGCTATAGGATGCTCCCATGCTCCCTATTTAGTGCATGACATAACCTCCAGTGTGCTGTCTGTCTGCACTGGTCTCAGAACAGTTATAGGAGAGCTATAGGATGCTCCCTTGCTCCCTATTTAGTGAACGACTTAACCTCCAGTGTGCTGTCTGTCTGCACTGGTCTCAGCACAGTTATAGGAGAGCTATAGGATGCTCCCTTACTCCCTTTTTAGTGCATGACTTAACCTCCAGTGTGCTGTCTGTCTGCACTGGTCTCAGAACAGTTATAGGAGAGCTATAGGATGCTCCCTTGCTCCCTATTTAGTGCATGACTTAACCTCCAGTGTGCTGTCTGTCTGCACTGGTCTCAGAACAGTTATAGGAGAGCTATAGGATGCTCCCTTGCTCCCTATTTAGTGCATGACTTAACCTCCAGTGTGCTGTCTGTCTGCACTGGTCTCAGAACAGTTATAGGAGAGCTATAGGATGCTCCCATGCTCCCTATTTAGTGCATGACATAACCTCCAGTGTGCTGTCTGTCTGCACTGGTCTCAGAACAGTTATAGGAGAGCTATAGGATGATCCCTTGCTCCCTATTTAGTGCATGACTTAACCTCCAGTGTGTTGTCTGTCTGCACTGGTCTCAGAACAGTTATAGGAGAGCTATAGGATGCTCCCTATTTAGTGCATGACTTAACCTCCAGTGTGCTGTTTGTCTGCACTGGTCTCAGAACAGTTTGAAATGCATCTTATATATATCTTAACTCCATATAAAGCCTCTGAAAGCAACATTTTCCAGTTTTTGGATGAACCCATTTATTCTCAGTGTAATAATGCAGTAAAAATACTGCAGAATATTTTAAGGAAAATGAGCCTGTAGTCCACGTACGTGGTCGTTGTGTTTAACAGCATGCTGTATCGAGATATATAGCTCAAACTTTAAAAATGGCATATTAGACGAAACTTGAGAATTGTTTGACTCAAACAGGTAACTTAAAGAGGTTTCTTACTAGATGCAGTTTTGTTGCTGTTTCTCTTAAAGACAAACTCTGATGTGATCGGCACCATGTTGTTTGGTCACATGACTTTAATGACAGCTTAGAGTCTCCTGAACTGAGACCAGTCGGATTAAATTAAATTAAATTATGCATAGCCTATAGTGAAGCCAAAACGTAATGTCCACGCATGTGGACGCGAGATCTCACAAGGTTATAAAATAGTATGTGAAACAGTATACTATATTCCCAAAAAAACACTCACTTATGCTGTGCATCCCAAGATAACTGCATTCAAAAATATAGAGGCATCTGAAGTGTTGTAATGATTTGTGATCACCTCAGCAGTTCAGGCGTGAAATGTCTCGAACACAACCGCAAATCTGCTGATATAACTCCTAATTTCAAATGTAAATTGAAGCCAGCTGACCCATAACCAAAGAGGATAAGGAACGATAGTAAAACAGACGAGAATACATCTTACCATGTTCACCAACATGCAGTTGATGCTTCATTCAACTCTATGCAGAGTTGTTGTATTTATAAGAAAAGGGCGGGGCTTAAGCGGACTAAATGATTGGAGGAGTCGCCAGAGAGAAGTCTGTCGTTTCACAAGAAGATCGAGTTATTACATTTTGATTAAGGTCAAAAATATTTTTATAAATAAAATAAAACACATGCATGGATGAATCGTTCACAATAAGATCAATAACATACATTTAAAAAAATAGAAAAGTGAATTTATATTTCATGACGATTTTAAGATTTACGCATTCCAATTTCACAACAAAATTCCATCAACTGTGTCATTTTTTTTTTTTAAATGTAATTAATAAAACTTTAAATATTTATTTATTTTTGTTTGTTAGAAATTATTCTGTTTGATGGAATTTTGTTTTGAAATAGAAATTGCGTAAATCTTAGTGTCGTCTTTTATTTGGTGCAGGACAATTAAAATACACTTTAGAAAAAAGATTTAATCATTTCAATTTCATAACAAAATTCCATCAAATTAAATTGAGTTATCTTTAATAAAATAAAATAAATACATATTTTAAGTGTTATTTAATTTTGTTAAACATAATTCACAGTTCAATTCAATGGAATTTTGTAATGAAAGTGAAATGCGTAAAACTTAAAAATAGTCATATATTTTTTGGAACGGAGAAGTAGAGTTTACAATTCTGACATTTATATATATATATATATATATATATATATATATATATATATATCTTTGATATGCTACAATTGCTTGTTTTTAAAAAAATATGTATAGTCCGGCAGGGAACACACACACACAAATCATTTTAAGATTTAAGCATTTAAATTTACAACAAAATTCCAGTTAATTGAATAGAAAATATAAAATATCTATATATTACATTTTGTATTAATTTTATTTAGTTTAAAATGACACCATTCAATTTAATGTTAGAGTTTTGTTATGAAACTGAAATGCATAAATCTTAAAAATAGGTAAAAATATTTATTTGAGTGCACTGTGTGTGTGTGTATGTGTGTGTGTGTGTGTGTGTATGTGTGTGTGTGTGTGTGTGTGTGTGTGTGTGTGTGTGTGTGTATATAGATGCAGATTCTTCCACAACACTGTCCTGAAGGAGTGGTATTCCACAAAATTCTCAATTTGGCCGGGAACATCAGTGCAAAAGCGACCTTCCGTTGATGTAAGAGATTCTTGCATTCCTTGAATCGATCACGTTCCTCTCTTGTCGAATTCACAAAGTCTGGGAACAATAAAATGTTGTGGTTCTTCCAAGAAAGCCTTCCTTTACTCCTCGCCTCGCGTAACACAAGATATTTATCGGATTATCTCAGAAACTTGGCCAGAATTGATCGGGGCATGTCTCCCTCAGCGGATCGCCAGCTTATGGCCTGTTATGTCGAGCAGACTCGGAAAGAGCCCGTCCAGGAATTCCACCATATTCCGACTCTCTTCTCCCACGGGAATTCCAACGATTCGGACGTTATTCCACCGGTTACGATTCTCAATGTCTTCTAACTTTTCTCAGACGCACTCCAAATCTGCCTTCGTCGCTAGCGGATTAGCAGCTAATTCCCTCTCTGATGACTCCAGATAATCGATCCGTTTCTCAACATCCGCCACTCTTGTAACCATCTCAGTGAATTTCATCTCCATGGCAGTGATCGACAACGACCTTATTGTCACCGAAGTTCCTTCACCTCACCGGCCAAATCGACTCCTGGGCATGCGGCCTGCTGCTCGGGGGCTTCAGCCTGAGCACGTAAGTGTCTTTTAATGTGTCCAGAGCCAGAGGATGATGAATTCTTTGACATTTTGTCTTCCTGGAACAGTTAAAAATCAGGGTGTACTCTCACGCTTATGAGGTCTCGACTGGGTCCAAAGACCACAAGATCAATGATCCAACTCTTTTGGACTGAATGAAAAAATAACAATGAAAAAAGACTCGAGCTATGAGCATTTGTTTATTACACAAATAACAACTTTGAGTTGTGAAAAGACACTAGTAACATCATGATAAGACAAACGTGGAGTATAAATATATAGCTTTGAACTTCATAAGTCCTTCGTAACGTTACAACTTGGAGTGGAAAACCAAGGCGTGACTTCAACGTGGTGTCATAGAATCACGTAACTATACCTACATTGTTGCTAAATTATTTTTAGTTGCTCGTTGTGCATATCACGGCAGTTTCCTGGTGAAATGAACACTAGAAGCGCTACAACAACAAGCAATAGTTTTTCATCTCACATTTGCTTTTTCTGACAGTATCAGTTAGGTTTAGGTTTAGGTTTAGGGTAGGGAGGTCGGTTTTGCTCTTTTAAAACTCGATGAAGCATTAACTCTAAAAACCTCATTTGTTTGGGAGAACGCTTAACTTGCTTTTAGCGCCACACAGTGGACATTTCACCGCAGAGCTGCAGCGGTAGGTGTGCTGAGCCACATAATATAGTTTTTGCCAAAATTTCGCCACAATCACGTAATTCACGCATGAGATCAGAGTACATTTGAGACAAGAGGAACATCATCACACAACACGGACAGAGTGAAAAAAAGTGTACAGATATATTCTGCTAATTCTGGCGTCCCACTTGCCGATTTTTCAGTTTTCAGTGGTCACGGTTAGACAGTTAGCCCCTCCTGAAAAATGCCGTAACTGGTTCCAAAAAGCATCTTTCTCCATTGATCGTAATTCAAAAGTTGCTTTTTCGGACGTTTTGCATTTATTTGCAAGCAAAATATAAATCGCAATTTCCACTGAGATATCACATTCACATTGTCGGCTAGTGAGATGCAGCCTTAAAGGGATAGTTCACCCAAAAATGAAACAATTGTGCTCTGTGATGTCATACAATGTCAGTTTATGGTGACCACCTCTTCAAGCTTCAAAAGATCAATAAAGTATAATTCAGAGGTCTAATAAATTATTCCATGAGACTCATGATTGTTATGAAAGCATACCATAAGATTTGGTGACAAACAAACCAAAATCGAATGTATTATTTAGTACATTGGGGCGTTCAAGCAAAAACTCATTTTGTTTATCTAATAGGTCCTCCACAGCGATAGTGACGACAGAACACAACACAACTGCACCCAAAACAGAGAACAGAACTTGCTGAACATGTCTGAAGAGTTTGTAGTTGAAGAATTGATGCATTTCTATGCCCAGCCTTATTTTTTTGAATCCGTGCCAGTTCACAGCAGACAGAGTTACTATCATGGGTCGTTTACCATCAGGTTAGGACTCCGTGTGACTGTGGCTGCCTGTAGATTTCCAAGTACTATTTTGTGACAGGGCGGAGGGCGGGGCCGGGTCGTGATTATACACAACCGATCCTTTATCAGGCTAATCAAGCCTCAGAGAGGGATAAAGGCCGACTGTGGAAGGTGGTGCGACGAGAGAGAGATCGTTTATGGTCAGCTGACCGTCATGTGTGTGTTTGTGTTGGTGCCAAAACCTGGGAAGGAGGAGGGATATGCTGTAGTGGAGTTCTCACTACTACCGTCCACCCTAATGGAGCAACCGCCAACTGCGGGGGGAGAAGGGGCTCCTAACCGACCGCCTGGTGCGGTTAGGGCCGCTGCTAGGGGCAGGGAGAGACCCCTTCTGTTCCCCGAGAACGCGGCGGGGAGTTCCGTCCGCCAGGGGCTGGAGGACTGCCTCCGATCCGCCTGGGGAGGCATGACTGTCGTCCATTAGCGGATGGAGGAGTGGCCGAGGACCAAGCTACAGCGTAACGGAGAACTGGCGAGGAAGCGTTTTTTTTTTTTCTGCATCTATCTCTCTCTCTCTCTCACTGCCGATCCGCGTTGGCCTTTTCCCTCTCTTTTAAATTTTACAGTGTTTTTTGGGGGGGTACTACACTGTTACAGGAAGTACCCCCCTATTTTAATTATTTCTGTTTCCCTCCCCTTGTCCCCTCCCTCATCCAGGTAGACGGGGATGACCTGCCGGCAGACGGGGCGAAAGGCACGCCCCTCCCCAGGGAAGGGGGGGTTACGTCATGCCGGGGCTCCCCTGCCTGAGAGAACGAGGGAGGAGTGTGGCAGGGCGGAGGGCGGGGTCAGGTCGTGATTATACACACCCGGTCCCTTATCAGGGTAATCAAGCCTCCGAGAGGGATAAAGGCCGACTGCGGAAGGTGGTGCAACGAGAGAGAGATCCTTTACGGTCAGCTGACCGTCATATGTGTGTCGTTTGTTTAATGTTCTCATTAAAGTATTATTTATATTGCCAAGCCGGTTCTCGCCTCCTCCTCGCCCGTTTATATCCTTTTACATCTGTTTAAAAAAAAAATTATTTCATTGAACATTTTCACTAAATAATACATTAGATTTCAGTTTCGCATTAAATCTTATCCTATGATTTCATAACAATCATGAGTCTCATGAATAATTAATTAGACTTCTGAATTATACTTTTGTGTCCTTTTGAAGCTTAAAGAGGTGGTCACCATAAACTGCCATTGTATGACATCACAATTTGTGTTAAGAAAAAGAAAGAAAGTCATATAGGGTTATAACAACACAGGGGTGAGTAAATAATGACTGAATTTTCATTTTTGGGTGAACTATCCCTTTAATCCGACAGAAGACCGAAAAAAGAGAGCTATCCACTCACGACACACACAGGTGAGAAAACATGAACACTTTTTCACGGTTTTCTGGGTTAAAACCAGTCTGAGATGAAACGATCTCCATAACACTGCGATGATATTAGTTCATATAAATCATCAGGTAATGTTTCCACAATGGTTCCTTTAGACACGGTCTTGAATACATGACCCTGCGCTGATGCTTTGGGTTTGAACAGGTGCATGTTCTTGAGTTTAAACGCTGTTTAGGAGCAGCAGTGCTGGTGTGTTTGAGGTCACAGTGAAAGGGGGCGTGTCCGTTTCGTTGTCGTCTGCAGTTTGAATCGATAAGCCGCGCAGACTCTTCACCAGGTGCAAGCTTTTCTGAACGCTGATGCTGTTTGTGCTGTCAGGTTTAACTTCAGCACCCTCTGCCCTTTCACCTGCACACAAACACACATGACTCATGATATCAGGAGCCAGTGAGGTAATGATGCCTTACATTTAGTCACAAAGTGATCGTATGCCTTCAGAAGACATAGAATATACACACGAGTAGCATGGACTAGTTTTGCTATTTATTTAGGTGCTTTTTAAAGCTGTCTTAAAGTCACCATCATCTGTGATTATATGGAAAATAGCATATAATATTGCTCTCACCTCTTTCCTGTTCACAGTCGGGTGACGATGCCCCGCTGCACTCGCTGCGAGGCCCGAGCACGGGGGACACCCGCACAAACCCCTCCAGAGACTCGGAGCCCGGCAGCTGCAACAGATCAGTGTCGACAGGGAGAGGAGGAGAGGAGGCGGATGAAGGGTACGGGACAGAAGAGGAGGGGCATGGGCAGGACAGGCTGAGAGGAGCAGAGGTGGAGCTCATACTGCAGATGGACTGTGTCTCCGGGTCATCCTCTGAAGTGCCGTTGCAACTGTCCTCTTCGAGGTTCACGGACATCACTGTAACACACACACACACACGATGCACACTTACTGTTTGACTTGGTGCAGTTGTGCAGTGTTAATGCTGTTATCTCACTCACTGGATATGCCATCAGACTCCATTTTGAAGTTGGTGATATCATCCGTAGCGGCCCCGTCATCTTCGGCCCCCACCCCTCGGCCCCGGGGCCCCATTGAAGAGTGTCGCCGGCGAGCGTGGATCTCATCTGAGATGGTCTCCAGGTTCCGCAGGGCCGTCCGGTACTCGGCTTTGGCTTGGGCGAGTTTAGTCTGATGCTCGTCCACCCGTCTTTTCAGTTCCTGTATGGGAGGAGGAGAACAAGGAAAAACGGAGAACAGGTCCACATATATTTATTATCAAATTCAGATGAAATATTTATTCGTTTCTGTCCATGCAAAGAAGTTTCTATACCGGATTCTATTCAATAAAAATTCTTTGGAGACTTATTTTATAGTAATAAAGTCTTTTGACTGTTTACACTAACAGCACTTATAACATTAACTATATTAACTTCTGCTGTGTTCATTTGGATGTTGCTTGTGTTATAACGCATTATACACTAAAAAGCCTCATTATACATTTATTATAACTGTTGTCCTGACCTTCGAGACATTTTTGTCTTTTCGATCATTTTGGCTGTGTTTATGCTAACGGCATACATTTACCCAAAGGTGTGTATTTTTTAGGGAATTTTGATATTTCAACCTCAGTTTCTATAATACATCTATAACAAACTGTGTACACACAATAGTCACACTCGGGACCTTCAGGACAGAAATGTCCCCCATTGAAACCCATTAAAACAGAAATATTTGATCCCAGTGCCATTAAAGCATAACATGAATTCTATGATATTATGCTTTCATTCCCGAGCACTGGCATCAAAATTTATATTTTAATATTTTCCACCAGATGGCGCCATTTTTCTCATGTTTATCCTATGGAGCAAATACAAGCTTTTCCCCTATTCACTGTTTGCTGTATTATAGAGACCTGCAGGACAACTGAATAAATGATGCAGCTAAAAGTGTGTGTGTGTGTGTGTGTGTGTGTTGGTATGGATGTCAGAGTGTGTTTTGTATGTGTGTTTTGAGAAATGTGTGTGTGTGTGTGTGTGTGTGTGTGTGTGTGTGTGTGTGTGTGCGCGTATGTGTTTGTGTGTGTGCCTGCGTACAAGTGTGTGTGTGTGAGTGTGTGTGTGTGTTTGTGTGTGCGTGCGTACGAGTGTGTGTGTGTGTTTGTGTGTGCGTGCGTATGAGTGTGAGTTTGTGTGTATATGTGAGTGTGTTTGTGTGTGCGTGCATACGAGTGTGTGTGTGTATGTGAGTATGTGTGTGTGTGTGTGTGTGTGTGTGTGTGTGTGTTGTGTGTGCGTGCGTGCGTACGAGTGTGAGTGTGTATGTGTGTGTGTTGGTATGGATGTCAGTGTATTTTGCATGTGTGTTTTGAGAAATGTGTGCGTGTGTGTGTGTGCGTGCGTACGAGTGTGTGTTTGTGTGTGCGTGCATACGTGTGTGTGTTTGTGTGTGCGTGCGTATGCGTGTGTGTTTGTGTGTTTGTGTGTGCGTGCGTACGAGTGTGAGTGTGTGTGTGTGTGTGTATGTGAGTGTGTGTGTGTGTTTGTATGTGCGTGCATACGAGTGTGAGTGAGTGAGTGAGCGTGTGTGTGTGAGTGAGCGTGTGTGTGTCTGTGTGTGTGTGTTTGTGTGTGCGTGCGTGCGTACGAGTGTGAGTGTGTATGTGTGTGTGCGTACGAGTGTGAGTGTGTATGTGTGTGTGTGTTGGTATGGATGTCAGTGTATTTTGCATGTGTGTTTTGAGAAATGTGTGTGTGTGTGTGTGCACGTGCGTACGTGTGTGTGAGTGTGTGTGTGTTTGTGTGTGCGTGCGTACGAGTGTGAGTGTGTGTGTGTGTGTATGTGAGTGTGTGTGTGTGTTTGTATGTGCGTGCATACGAGTGTGAGTGAGTGAGTGAGTGAGTGAGCGTGTGTGTGTGTGAGTGAGCGTGTGTGTGTGTGTGTGTTTGTGTGTGCGTGCGTGCGTGCGTACGAGTGTGAGTGTGTATGTGTGTGTGTGTGTGTGCGTACGAGTGTGAGTGTGTATGTGTGTTGGTATGGATGTCAGTGTATTTTGCATATGTGTTTTGAGAAATGTGTGTGTGTGTGCACGTGCGTACGTGTGTGTGCGTGCGTACGAGTGTGAGTGTGTGTGTTTGTGTTTGTGTGTGCGTGCATACGTGTGTGTGTGTGTGTATGTGTGTGTGTGTGTGTATGCGTGTGTGTTTGTGTGTGTACGAGTGTGAGTGTGTGTGTGTGTGTATGTGAGTGTGTGTGTGTGTGTTTGTGTGTGCGTGCGTACGAGTGTGAGTGTGTGTGTGTGTATGTGAGTGTGTGTGTTTGTATGTGCGTGCATACAAGTCTGAGTGTGAGTGAGTGTGAGTGAGTGTGAGTGAGTGTGAGTGAGCGTGTGTGTGTGTGTGTGTGTGTGTGTGTGTGTGTGTGTGTGTGTGTGTGTGTGTGTGTGTGTGTAAAAAACAACAGAAATATTATATTTATATGTATTTTTTTATCTGACACTGCACAAAAAGTAATAATGCATCAAAATCAGTGTTGTTGCTAATCACCGACATGTCCCAGACTGTGATAATCCAAATAAAAAAATTCCCCTTAGAATTTAGTATATGGAAAATATATATATATATATATATATATATATATATTTATAAAAACCAACAGTGGCATTATATAATCAAACTGGCATTTAAAATGTTAAAATCCTGAAAATAAATGACTATTTGGTAGTTATGATCAGAACTGATGTTGGTTAAAAACAATTACTCACTGAAAGTGGAAAATAATATTAATATATAATATTATTATGGAGACATTTTTGTCCTCTAAGTAACTTTTTAACATTTATGCACAAGGTTTAAGAAATAAAATCAAAAATTAAAAATTGTCGTACCTCCAGTTGTAGATAATATTTTGCCTTCAATTCAAAGTATGGCCTGCAGAGGGAGAGAGAGAGACAGATTTGAAACAATGTGACACTGCAAGAATCTCCATGGCAACAACAGAACTGTGGTAGAATAACATCAGTCTGTATACAGAGCATAAATACATCTGGAACACATTAGAGGCGCCTCACACTGAACTACATTACCATACACAACCCCACTGACACAGAGCTGGGGCCCAGGGTGGGGCAAAAAAACAAAGATATTTCTCTCTTCTAGAAAACTCTACTGAGCCATTTTTGGTCCTGTATTTCAGTCCTACATTGTTTCCATAA
Organism: Xyrauchen texanus; assembly: GCF_025860055.1. Classification (NCBI taxonomy): domain Eukaryota; kingdom Metazoa; phylum Chordata; class Actinopteri; order Cypriniformes; family Catostomidae; genus Xyrauchen; species Xyrauchen texanus. The sequence continues at coordinate 3,214,013 of NC_068301.1, read as the reverse complement.
GAGAGGAAAATTGTAGTGAGATTTCTTAAGGAAAGTGACATTTATTCCAGAATGTTCTCATGTTCGAAATGCATTAAATGACTAGTTCATTCAAAAATGTCAATTCAGTCATTGTTTACTCACCCGTGTGTTGTTATAACCCTATATGACTTCCTTTCTTTTTCTTAAGACAAAGGGAGAAATAGTGCATAAATGTTGTGCTCAGTGATGTCATATAATGGCAGTTTATAGTGAGCACCTCTTCAAGCTACAAAAGAACACAAAAGTATCATTCAGAGAGAGCAAGAGTTGACGCAACCCCTTTGTGACATTGGGGCGTTCAAGCAAAAACTCATTTTGTTTATCTAAAAACAGATCCTAAATACGACAACACAGCTGCACACAAAACAAATAACTCACTAAACATGTCTGAACAAATGTATGCATTTCTATACCCAGCCTTATTTTTGGGGTTTTTGGACCGGTGCCTGTTCACAGCAGACAGATTTGATTGAGCTGATCCATGGAGCGATTGGATAGAATGTGTACCGTCGCTCGTCACTGTTGGTTAGGACAAAAACTCTGTTTAACATAGAAAATATACCTTTTATCGCGTGTCGTTTGGCGAAAGTTTAGTACATGGCGTGACTGTGGCTGCCTGTAGCCTCCTCTATGTTTCTGTTTGATTTCTGAGTAATAAGGCTGGGCATAGAAATGCATACATTTCTTGACTACAAACTCTTCAGACATGTTTAGTAGCTTCTGTTCTGTGTTTTGTGTGCAGGTGTGTTGTGTTCTGTTGTTGCTATCACTGTGGAGGACCTGTTTTTAGATAAACAAAACTGATTTTCGCTTGAACGCCCCAGTGTCGTTGTGTCAACTGTTGCCCTCATGCCTTATCATGAACACGCACAGGAGATCAACGGTCGGTGAACATTTTCACTAAATAATACATTCGATTTCAGTTTGTTTCGCACCAAATCTCATCGGGTGTTTTCATAACAATCATCGAGTCTCATGAATAATAATTAATTAGACTTCTGAATTATACTTTTGTGTCCTTTTGAAGCTTGAAGAGGTGGTCACCGTAAACTGCCATTGTATGACATCACTGAGCACAATTTATTTTTCACAATTTAAGTAAATAATGACTGAAATATCATTTTTGGGTGAACTATCCCTTTAATATCAGTGTTCTAGCAATCTTTAAATGTACTGAAACTCTCTGTAAGTTTTAGCAAGCTACTTTAATAATACCACATCCGGTTTACCTTTACCGGCATTGTTACCGGCTTATCAATTGCGTGCAAGTGTGCATGACTGTTAACGTTTTGACATCGAAGACAAAGAATAACTTGATTATTTCAAATCTCATAGTTCTCTATCGATTCAGTTCACTCGACATTGTTGTAAGCACTATTGGGAAGTCCTTCTAGAAGACCTTGTTGAAACCCTTATACAATCACGTCAATCCTCTGATTGGCTATGGTGTCTGAGCCGTTATATAGGCCTATATCAGTGGGCGCTCAGTCACCATTTCTTCAGAATTTTATTCATTCAAGGGTGCAAACTTCGTCTTGGAACCCTTTCTGCTTCTCTGTTGATATATACACTTACAGCGGACGGAACTTCTCAGCGAGACACGGACAGGACGACTCGACGCTTGTGCTCAGCGCCTGCACAGAGAGGCTCTCCACACGTTCACACTTTTCCCCAGCCAGTAAATCTCCTTTTTAGGAGTTTGTCTAAACTCCGTGAGCATGTGCAAGCCCCTCATGAACGAGTGCGTACAGACCATACTTCTGTGTCTGCCTCAGTTGGAACTGGGGAAGACACTGCCACTGAAGACATTTCAGAGAATGCTGGGTTTTACTGTATGGGGGCAGTATCCGCCGTCATACCGTTAGGTCTGTTATACATGACACCTCTCCAGTACTGGCTCAAGTGACTCGTGACTCATTCCTCATCCCGCCTGGAGCCCCGGGCACATGCGCATTGGTGACTCGCCGCTATCTGGCTGCTCTAGCACCATGGACAGCGGTGGCCTTCTACCAACAGCGTGTTATGCTGGGTCAAATTTTCAGAAGAAAAGTGGGGACCACAGATGCATCCAACACAGGTTGGGGAATGGTGTGCAATGGTCGCCCAACTTTCGGCACCTGGACAGGTGCGAAACGGGCGTGGCACATCAACAGCCTAGAGCTGCTGGCTGTCTTTCTGGCTTTGAGAGCTTTCCATTCCGACATTGTGAATCACCACATTCTGATTCATTCGGACAACACAACAGCAGTGGCGTACATAAATCACCAGGACGGACTCTGATCACCACAATTAATTAGCATGACACAATGCCTCCTCCAATGGAGAGGGCGTAATCTCCTCTAATTGCATGCAACACATGTCCCAGGCCGTCTGAATTTCTGAGTGGATCAGTTGTCACGCCAGGGAGGATTACCAGGGGAATGGAGACTTCATCCTCAGACAGTGATGAGTATTTGGGAAATATTCTACAAAGTCGACCTATTCGCCTCCGCAGAGAACACCTACTGTGCCCTTTGGTCCTCCATGTCCCAAGCCCCGCTGGGCGTGGATGCGCTGGCTCACAAATGGCTGGTGAATCACAAGTATTTGTTTCACCCGGTGCACCTCCTTCATTCTGTCATTAGCAAAGTAAGAGTGGACATGGAAACAGTTCTGTTAATTGCACCGAATGGCCTAATTAGTCCTGGTTTCCGGAGATGATAGAAATACTGGACGGCCCTCAATGGGAAATACCGCTGAGGAGAAACCTTCTCTCTCAAGCACAAAGCACGATTTGACACCCCCAGCCAGAGCTGTGGAAGCCTACATGTGTGGCCTCTGAACGGAGCACAGCGGATGAGCCACAATTGGCTCAGTCAGTGTCTAACACCATTTTACAGGCTAGAGCACCATCCATGAGATGCCTCTATGCACTTAAATGGTGCGTGTTTGCAAGTTGGTGCTCTTCACGTGGTAAAGATCCGGTGAATTGCCCCATAGCTGAGATTTTGACATTCCTTCAAGAGTGGCTGGACGCTGGTCTTACCCTGTCAACACTCAAGGTTTATGTAGCGATTATCTCAGCATTCCACACCCTGAAGGCTGGCTCATTGATAGGCAAACATAATCTGGAGTGAGGCGTTTGAACCCCCCTCATCCTGCTGTGGTGCCAACTTGAGACTTAAATTTGGTGATGAAGGCACTCATAAACTACCCGTTCGAGCAATTGGAATCTGTTATGTTGAGGATGCTTTCCTTAAAGACCACACTCCAATTGGCTTTGGCCTCATTTAAATGGGTGGGTGACTTGCAGGCACTGTTGACTGACAGCTCATGCCTGGAGTTTGGTCCAGATCTGTCAAAAGCCACTATTAAACCTAGAAAAGGCTACATGCCTAAAGTTTTATCAATGCCCTTCAGGGCTCAGGTGGTTTGTTTGCAAGCCTTCTTTCCCCACCATTTAATTCAGATGAAGATCAATCTATGCATATCTTATGCATTGCATACCTACACTCACCTAAAGGATTATTAGGAACACCTGTTCAATTTCTCATTAATGCAATTATCTAATCAACCAATTACATGGCAGTTGCTTCAATGCATTTAGGGGTGTGGTCCTGGTCAAGACAATCTCCTGAACTCCAAACTGAATGTCAGAATGGGAAAGAAAGGTGATTTAAGCAATTTTAAGTGTGGCATGGTTGTTGGTGCCAGACAGTATTTCACAATCTGCTCAGTTACTGCGATTTTCACGCACAACCATTTCTATGGTTTACAAAGAATGGTGTGAAAAGGGAAAAACATCCAGTATGCGGCAGTCCTGTGGGCGAAAATGCCTTGTTGATGCTAGAGGTCAGAGGAGAATGGGCCGACTGATTCGAGCTGATAGAAGAGCAACTTTGACTGAAATAACCACTAGGTATGCAGCAAAGCATTTGTGAAGCCACAACACGCACAACCTTGAGGCGGATGGGCTACAACAGCAGAAGACCCCACCGGGTACCACTCATCTCCACTACAAATAGGAAAAAGAGGCTACAATTTGCAAGAGCTCACCAAAATTGGACAGTTGAAGACTGGAAAAATGTTGCCTGGTCTGATGAGTCTCGATTTCTGTTGAGACATTAAGATGGTAGAGTCAGAATTTGGCGTAAACAGAATGAGAACATGGATCCATCATGCCTTGTTACCACTGTGCAGGCTGGTGGTGGTGGTGTAATGGTGTGGGGGATGTTTTCTTGGCACACTTTAGGCCCCTTAGTGCCAATTGGGCATCGTTTAAATGCCACGGCCTACCTGAGCATTGTTTCTGACCATGTCCATCCCTTTATGGCCACCATGTACCCATCCTCTGATGGCTACTTCCAGCAGGATAATGCACCATGTCACAAAGCTCGAATCATTTCAAATTGGTTTCTTGAACATGACAATGAGTTCACTGTACTAAAATGGCCCCCACAGTCACCAGATCTCAACCCAATAGAGCATCTTTGGGATGTGGTGGAACGGGAGCTTCATGCCCTGGATGTGCATCCCACAAATCTCCATCAACTGCAAGATGCTATCCTATCAATATGGGCCAACATTTCTAAAGAATGCTTTCAGCACCTTGTTGAATCAATGCCACGTAGAATTAAGGCAGTTCTGAAGGCGAAAGGGGGTCAAACACAGTATTAGTATGTGTTCCTAATAATCCTTTAGGTGAGTGTATGTAGAGTGCACCCATCAGTTTAGGCTGTCGGATCAGCTCTTCATTTGTTATGGAGGATGCACAAAAGGAATGTCCATCTCAAAACAAAGGCTCTCCCACTGGATCGTTTATGTGATCGCTCTCGCTTATGTATCACAGGGCACGAATTGCCCTATTGGTGTCCAAGCGTATTCAACCAGAGGCATGGCCTCTTCAGGATGGTCCTCACAAAACACGTTTGCAAGATTTTATAACCTGGATTCATGAGGTTCGCAGTAAGTTCATATGTGTGAATGATTGATTGATTGATTGATTGATTGATTGATTAAGTCTCACCTGGACTTGTTAATAGTTCGTTTGAGCTTTTTCTCCAGTTGTCTCATGTGGCTGATGGCGCCGTTGTATTTGGCCGCTGTTTCCCTGTGATCGATTTCACTGTGTGTTCTGCTTTGCTCCGCCTCCATCACCTCGAAGAGCCAATCAGAGCAATTCAGCCAAAATCAAGATCTCCTCACAAATGAGTTCACATTAAAAAAAATTTATTGTTGTCTACAACAGAATTAACGTATCTGTAGCATAGCTATGGTCAGTTTTATTAGGTCTGGTGATGTGTCTCACCCTCTGGGTGGCATGGTTGAGCATCTCTTGCCAGGCCGAGTCAAACTGTCTGCTGTCCTCCTCCAGCAGACGTTCTTCAGCCAACGCAATGGTTTCCTTCGCTGCCCGGAGGATCTCAATGGACCTCTGGTACTCCTGCGTGGCTCTCTGTGCATCCACCTGAGCCTGAGAGATAGAAACAGAAGATGATTTAGGACATTTTCTTCAATGTGGACTCCATTCAGAACAGCTTACAGTGTTATGAAAGCAATTCAGCTTAATTTGCATATGTGAACTGCTATTTATGACATAATTTCACAATTACAGTGAAATGCATATCTCATTGCTGCTTGGCTTTACAGAAATTACCTTTGGCAAGCAAATTACATTCTTCCCATATCCTGCAATACTTCCGAGCTAGGCAGAAGCAGTGTGTGCATGTTAAACCTTTGTAGTTATAACAAAGACACAAAACATGACAGCCCAAAAAAACATTTTTGGGCTGTCTTCTCTAGCTACAGTGGGAAACAGGAGCACCTAGTATTTACAGTGTGTGGCAGGGCGGAGGGTCGGGTCGTGGTTCTGCACACCCGGTCCCTTATCAGGCTAATCAATCCTCCAAGAGGGATAAAGGCCGACTGTGGAGGATTGTGCGGGAGAGAGAGATAGTTCACGGACATCTCTCGGTTTATAATTAAACTAATATTTATATCGTCAAGCCGGTTCTCGCCTCCTCCTTTCCATTGAACTATGTTACACTGGTGCCGAAATCTGGGAAGGAGGAGGGATACGCCGTAGTAGAGTTCTCGCCACTAACGTCCACCCCAACGGAGCAGCCACGGCCATCTGCCGGGGGACGAGCGTGGAGGGGCTCGCTGCCGACCGCCTAGAGTGTAAGAACCGCTGTCAGGGGCGGAGGAGACCCCTTATGTTCCCCAAGAACGCGGTGGGCGTTCTGTCCGCCAGGGGCTGGAGGACTGCCTCCGATCCACCTGGAGAGGTGTGGCTGTCATCCGTTAGAGGGTGGAGGAGTGGCCGAGGAACAAGCTACGGCGTATTGGAGAATTGGCAAGTAAGTGTTTTTTTTTTTCATCTCTCTCTCCTCTCTCTCTCACTGCCACTCCACGTTGGCCTTTTCCCTCCCGTTTAAATTTTACAGTGTTTTTTTGGGGGGTACTACACTGTTACAGGAAGTACCCCCCATTTTTATTATTTCTGTTTCCCATCCCTCATCCAGGTGGACGGCTATGACCTGCCGGCAGACGGGGCTTAGGGCACGCCCTCGTGGTTCTACACATCCGGTCTCTTATCAGGCTAATCAAGCCTCCGAGAGGGATAAAGGCCGACTGCGGAGGATGGTGCGACAGAGAGAGATTGTTTACGTACATGTCCGTCGTGTGTGTTTGTCTTTTGTTTCAGTTTATAATTAAAATATTATTTATGTCGACAAGCCGGTTCTCGCCTCCTCCTTTCCATTGAACTACGTTACACAGTGGTACCAGGGTTTCCAACTATTCGCCATGCAAATATGGTGTGCTTGAGCATTTTTAAACAGGACAGTTGGTGACCATAGATGGTGCTCTTGTTGATGGTGCAAATATGCCGTGATTCAAAGCCAAATAATACAATGTGTAAAGGTGCTGCCTTCAAGTCTTCCAGGGAAGCTACCGCTTATAAGTTCAGAACTCATAATTACAACGTGATGTGCTTTAATGCAAGAAAACTAAGATCAAATGTTTGTTTTCCATTGTAAGTGCCTCACTGTAACCTACATTTTTGCTATTTTTAAATAAAGGGGGAACAAGTCGAAATACATTTTGGTGGTTATGCCACAAATTCGTTCGATTGATCTTAACTCGTATTGAACCCAGAATATTAGTTCAATTCCAGAGTTTCCCCAATAGTAATTACAATTTTGTGGTGGCCTTCATGTGAGCTGATCTCGTATTCCTACATGATTAAATGGCAGCAAGACTGGAGAGTGGAGTAGAAGTGAATTCTGTTTGGATCAACCAATGAAACCAATAGATAACATACATCAGACTCATAACAACTAAAATGCACTTTATTTACACTGGCAGCCAAAAGTTTGGAGTAATGTACAGATTGTGCTCTTAAGGAAAGAAATTGGTACTTTTATTCACCAAAGTGGCATTCAACTGATCACACTGTATATTCAGGACATTAATAATGTGAATAATTACTATTACAATACACTTCTTAAACTACTTCAAAGTGTTCTCATCATAAATCCTCCACGTGCAGCAATGACAGTTTTGCAGATCCTTGTTATTCTAGTGGTCAGTTTGTCCAGATGCTCAGGTGACCTTTCACCCCACACTTCCTGTATCACTTGCCATAGATGTGACTGTCTTGTCGGGCACTTCTCACACACCTTACAGTCTAACTGATCCCACAAAAGCTCAATGGGGTTAAGATCCATAACACTCTTTTCCAATTATCTGTTGTCCAATGTCTGTGTTTCTTTGCCCACTCGAACCTTTTCTTTTTGTTTTTCTGTTTCAAAAGTGTCTTTTTCTTTGCAGTTCTTCCCATAAGTCCTCCTGAGTCTTCTCTTTACTGTTGTACATGAAACTGGTGTTGAGCGGGTAGAATTCAATGAAGCTGTCAGCGGAGGACATGTGAGGCGTCTATTTCTCAAACTAGAGACTCTGATGTACTTCTCCTCTTGTTTAGTTGTACATCTGGTCTTCCACATCTCTTTCTGTCCTTGTTAGAGACAGTTGTGCTTTGTCTTTGAAGACTGTAGTGACACCTTTGTATGTAATCTGCAGTTTTTGGGCAATTTCAAGCATTGTATCGCCTTCATTCCTCAAAACAATGATTGACTGAAGAGTTTCTAGAGAGAGCTTGGCATGGCAAAGTTTATTTTTTTGCCATTTTTGTCCTAATATTGACTTTAAGACATGCCAGTCTATTGTATACTGTTGCAACTCAAATACAAACTCAAAGACAATGTTCAGCTTCATTTAATGATGCAAATATCTTTCAGCTGTGTTTGATATAATGGCAAGTATTTTCTAGTATCAAATGATCAATTTATCATGATTACTCAAGAATCAGGTGTTGGAGTGATGCTGTTGTCTAGATTTGATCAAAAATGA